>NW_027367660.1:0-55991 GCF_046119375.1 Phyllobates terribilis
CATTAAAACACAAAGTCACACAATTAAACGACGACTAGGTGAACGTTCTCGATCTAGATCCGCATCGTAACGAATCGACCACCCCGGTCGATTTCGTATCAACTGGTATCAGAGCATCAGTCGATCAAGCCACCTAAGTCGTTTCCACAGGCCGCGCCAACGGGGCTTGCCTCCCGCTCCGACCCGAACCATCACCACGCATATTATTCATCACCACACATCTATCATCATCGTTCTTCATCCATCGTTCATCTTCAATCATCATCCATCGCCATCGTTCACCATTTAAGCAAACATCGTTCCCGTTACTGAACTGAGACACCTTGGGAGAATCGTCCTAACTTCCTGCTCGTTCAATATTCAGATCTGAAATTTTGAGTGAGAAAACTAGACTCGTAGATCGGATTCCTCGAATTGGAATCTCTGCATTTTCTGTTGTGATTAGGGAGAACGAGATTTACAAAACGACTCAACATTCAGGAAATTTGGAGACAAAAAGCCAAATCCTTGGAATTACAAAATTGAAGACGAACGGTTGGTCTTACTTTCAAAGCTTTTAAAGTCTCTCTCATTTAATTACATGAAAGTTACGTATATTGCTTTACTTGTAATTGATGATTTTGACCATTACATACAAGAAAGAGAGTAATTAAGGAGAGATTATTGAGTTAGAAAAAAAAAGAGAGAATTTTTTTAAAAAAAATTTAAGATGACCCATGTACATCGTCAATGTTTTGAAGGCTATGAAGACGAGTTCTTAGATTGGTCCTGGCACATGGCTGATTACCTTAGCCACAAAGGCTACGATGAAGTCGAGCAATGCGATGTCACAATCAGCTACTTCACCAAATATGCCCTCACTTGGTGGAATCGTGAAGAGGAGTACCGTCATTGGCAACCCGTCATCACTTGGAAACAACTTGTTTATGTTATGACTACATATTTTATTCCGGATGTTGAACCTATAGCATATGCCGCAAGTTGTAAGCGGCGAACTAGGCCATACTTAGAGCGTACTCACCGTCGATCAAGATCGCAGCCATTCGTCTCCACCGTGCACTCTTCTAAGAGTTCTCCTAAGCGCTCACCTTTGCCCAGTGCCACAATCTCCCCTATTGTGCGTGTCTCTACTCCGATGTCGCCCCTTATCCCTACAACTTCTGCACCGACACCTAATTTTGTGATTGCTTCATCCACTGTTCCTGTTCATGTTACCTCAACCGAGCCAACTTATGATGTGACCGAGAGTTCTATCCCTCCAGCCCTGCCCATGTTTCATGAAGATACAGCAGAGATTCCTAGCACACCCACGCAGTCAACGCTTGAATCACCTCCTATCTATGATGAGTATGCCGATGATGAGTTAATAGATATTCCCTTGCTGATGGAGAGTGACCCATTCGACGTGTGCGAAGGGATAGCGTTCCAATACTAGTGTCTACGGCTTTGCAAGAACCCGGGGGGTCTTCGGTTCAACCATATGAGGTGACAGACATTGCTATAGAAGTTTCCAAGCAAGAAAACAAGATCACTCCAGCACCAGAGCCTTTCATCATTGCACTTTGTTGTGCCAAGATCTGGTCTTGTACCTACATAGAGTCATACTATCTTTGACATCTTCACACTTGATCTCCCTTGCTCCTACCAGTTTGAAGTGGGGAGGCTTCGATTCTAAGGGAGGGAGAATGATGCAATCCTTGCTTGCAATCAGAAATTCGAGGAAAACGTGAAACGAACCCGACCCTGGCACCTCTTGGACCGATATTTAGTGTATATAGTTATTACGTATTCCATTATTAATTCACATTATCATGTTTTATGCATTTTCTATTTTGGGTGTGTGTTTCACTTATGCTTAAGAGGACCGGCCCATTAGTTAGATAGGCCCAAGCCCATTAGGGTTTTGGAGAGTTATTTGGCTATATATAGCCTACTTGTATCCTCTTAGAAATAACTTTGAATTTGAGAGCTAAGCTTGTCTTTAAACACCCTTAGCTTTGACGTCAAACCCGGTTCGGACTCGCACCTCCAAGAGCCATATCGTTCTTGTTCTTGTTTTCAAACACATTAAAACACAAAGTCACACAAATAAACGATGACTAGGTGAACGTGCTTGATCTACATCCGCACCGTAACGAATCGACCACCCGGCCGATTTCGTATCACCTTCCTTCCTTGGACCAAATCTCCTAAGCGCACGTCTAGGACACGCTGGAACTCAATTACTTGTATCTTTTCTCTTTTCTTCTGAAGCGTGATCCTCTAGCTTGAAGCGCAACTTGCTCGCTTAAATCTAGACCTTCAGTCTTCTTATTTCTTCACTTTACACCTTATTCTGTCTTGGCGAGATTCAGCTTTCCCCGCTTGATCTTAAGCTAGACCGTTCCGCTTGTGTTTAAGCTACACCTAAAACTCCTCGAGCTATACCAAGTTAGCTTAAAACATACAAAGGACATCAAATACATGAGTGTGTTATCATCAAAACAAGAGAAAAGGTTTACCTTGCTCATTCCAGCTCCAGCTGAAACCAACAATTTGTGTGCATTCTCTTCATGAAACCATTGCTTTTCCTCGCTTGGTCCTTTATCAAGAGCTGAAAATCAACAATTTGTACATATTTCTCTCCATGAAACCAGAGCTCATTCCAGGGCAAAATGCCTTTTCCAGACTGAGTGGATGGAGATTGTGCTTGTTTGATATACATTTTGTGCGCATTTTCTCCACGAAACCATTGCTAGTCCTTGCTTGGTCCTTTCTCAAGAACTTTAACCTTCTTTTGTAAGTATGATTCTTAGATTTGCAAGTGTGAAGTTATTTATCTTGCTTGACTAATTTGTCATGAATCTCGCAAGATAGAGATGGACTGGAATTGGACGAATCATGATTGGTGAAACCCAAACCGCTTGCTTTCACAAAAACTGTTTGGTTAATAGTTTTTGCTTCAACATTCTCAGCTAGATCATCTAGCTTGGTTAGGATTTCATCAAGCATGCTCATTACAGTTGAGTCAGCGCTTTGAGATATAGCTATATCTTTTCCTTTACAATGCTCACAAGATTTGGTGAGAAGGGTGGGCTTTGTAGACAATTATTAGCTAGCTCAACTGTTTGTTCCTTTAGATCATTTAGCTCTTTTTGTTGCACTCTCGCTTCAGCTCCAAGAGCCTTGTGATCTGAGATCAATTCATTAAAAGCTCAACAAGTGTTTGCTTAGGAAGAAGTTAAAAGTTAAGAGATCTTACCTCGATGTCTTCATCTGATTCGATGTCTTCAACAACTACTAAGAACAACTTATTTGTTTCTCCACAGTCTAGCTCGTCGTCCAAATCACCCCATAAAGTGACAAAGACTTTACTTGGTGGAGTTTCAGATGAGCTCGGATCCACCTTAGCACTAGTACATGCTTTATCAATATGTCCCTTTCCTTGAAGATTATAACATATTACTGATGAGCGTCGTTTAGACATGTCAAATAATATTTACCTAACCAACTACTCTATCTTAGTAAAGTGGTAAGAAAGGGTCGATCCACAGGGAGTCTGGAATCAATTATTGTGTAATTAATCTAGTTAACTTGAAGGTAACCAAAAAGGGAAATTGATATAAACTAACTAAACTAATAACTAGGAAACAAATATGAGAAAACACTTTATTCACCAAGAATCCACACAACAGAATGGTAGGTTGATCATTGACTTCTTAATTCTATTCAGGTTCATTTTCTAATTTATATATTATGATTGTCCTACTCGCTGTTCTAATATAGCTATTAGTCTAACTAGTCCTAATAACACTTGTCTAAATACAACTCTTGAAAATATCAAGATTCACCCCATGGATGAAAGCAAGAGAGAGTCCCCATGAGTGAATTTTAAGTCCAGAGGAGGACATCTTGTCACACAATACCTGGAATATCGAATGATAATCGGATATTGACTCACTCTCATCCATCTTGAAAGAGTGGAAGTTTAGATGAAGATCAAATTTGTGATTATTACGCATGTCTTCGCTCGCTTCCCACATGAGCTTGGAAGTTGGCTATGATATGATCTTGTCTATATCTTCTCGAGAGATAGCATTTAGGATAAGTTCCTTGGCCTTTTCATTTTTCTCGAGAGCTGCATATTCGGTTGAATCTCATTTGAATGTGTCAGTTTCAGCTGTGATCTTCTCTTCTCCTTTCTCGATGATTCTCCATCATTGATAGTCCGTTTGTTGGATATAGTTTTGAGTCATGGTTAACTACCATTCTAGTTCTCCTTCAGTTAAGACATGAGGCTTAGCTAATGAAATACCTAGACTGAAAACAAGTTTTTCATTTCTCATGATTCAAACTATTGAGAGAGTATGAACCAATGCAAGAGAGACATGGCTCTGATACCAATTGTAGGATCGAAACTTCTAATCTAAATGAAACTCAAATGGCTATGAAGCTATAGAGTTCTAAGTGCAGAACAAGATTATTTGCAATAAAGCATAAGTAATATGAGTTAAATATACTAAGCTCTTGTAAGGATTTTTCCAAGGTGAGAACCCTAGACTTCTATTAAGTCCGGGATGAAACTCACCACTAGCTTGTATTAGATTAAGAACTATTAAACACTTACGCTAGACCTAGCTTTGTGCAACTCTTTCTCACTATATAAGTAACATTCAACTCATACAAGTAATCTCTCTATCAAGCTCCTAAGTGTTATAGGTTGTAGCTTTGCTCACAATGACTTAAGCTCTGCGTGGCTTTCCCTCAGCTAACTCTCTAGACTTAATCTCGTTGTTCTCTCTTAGCTCGTGTTCAATAAGATCGTACCTAACAACACTCCTATGCACACCTTATATAGAAATCTGACTTACAACCCTAAGCTAGCAATTCTATACTTCACTGCATTTGAAAAATGCCATCTCAGCGATCTGCGTGATCAACTTCACCCTTGAATTGCATCAATGTCCAAACTCACTTTGTGCTTCTTCAGCTTGACAATCCTGCTTCCACGTTGGCAATCTGCACCTTTAGCGTTTCTCTTGATTTGTCCAGCTCAGCGATCCCCGTACATCTACTATCCAAAAGTAGAAATCCTAACAACCTCAAGTTGTTCTCATTTCTCTTAAGTTGTAGCTTCAACAACCTTCCTTCCTTGCACCAAATCTCCTAAGCACACGTTTAGGATTCCACCCGTGGACACGCTGGAACTCGATTACTTGTATCTCTTCTCTTTTCTTCTGAAGCTTGACCCTCTACCTTGAAGCGCAACTCGCTCGCTTAAAGCTAGACCTCCGGTCTTCTTATTTCTTCATTTGACACTTATTCTGTCTTGGTGAGATTTGACCTTCTCCTCTAGACCTTAAGCTAGACCCTCATTGTCAAAGCTAATCTGCTTGTGTTTAAGCTACAATTAAAACTTCTCGAGCTATGCCTGGTTAGCTTAAAACACACCAAGGACATCAAATACTTGAGTTTGTTATCATCAAATCAAGTGAAAAGGTTTACCTAGCTCATTCCAGCTGTAGCTCAAACCAACATACTTCCATCTAATTTATCTTAATTTTTTCATCTCTCAATTCCTAGCTAATTTTTTTCCATCTACCATAAACTTCATCTATACGCATTTCATTACCATAACTTTTTTCATCTACCACTTTCCATCTATATGAAAACATCCATCTAAGTTCTACAAAACGGACCCTACATATGGGTTTCTTTTTAAGAAAACTACATAATTAGTTAAGCTATTATTTAGAGTGTTTCCTTTTAAAAATAAGGGATGACAACTACTCCCTTCATCCCCTTTTAATCTTCTCATTTCTGTCCGGTATATTTGGTGAAACGTGTTTCTATGATAATATTTCCAAAATTAAATTAGTAAAAAATACAAAATTTATATCTTGTTCTTGTACTCGTCGAAAAGAATAAAACAAGACTAAACGTAACTATGTCTTTTTTTCATATTTATCGAGAGAAATCGAGAAAGTTCTATAGAAATGTGAATAGTGTGTGAAAAAGTAAAAAGAGACGGAGAGAATATTCTAATATTGTTCGAGTATTATAAAAAAAAATTTTTTTTTTCTTCCATATATGATATACTTTAGACTTGTAGATTATGAGATTGATTATACACAGTCTAGATAATGTCCACGTTTATATGTTTTAAACTAACTTTCGAAAGTAAGATAAACTCAAACAATTTAACAAATGCGAGAGACATATTATTTGCAAAGTGAACATATCTTGGATTCACATTCTGCACCTCACTTCTGCAGAACAATTGAAACAGAGCTATTTACATTTATGGCGTTTGAATTTCTGCTGCTTTCCTCTTCGTATTTTAATTCAAGCATCCAAGGGTTAACCAACGTCTTCTTCAGGTTCAATTGAGGATCATCCTTGATTATCTGCAAAACCAGTACAAACATTATTTCAAGCCATGATCAATGAAAAAGAATAATTAAGATGATGTACCTGAAGCATCCTCCATTCCGAATCCGGCCAGTTGTCATGATCAACACCTTCAACAGAGGAAATACTACCCTTACACGTCTGAACTTCTGAGGTACGCTCATCCTCATACAGCATACTGAACCTCGCCCCGACCTGCCATGGAGACCTCATTGCAGCCTCAACTCTACCAGCTTCAACCACAAACTCAGGAGTATTGACGCGAGGGTAGTAGTAGACATCAAACGGCAAATTGAACTTCGCTGCTACAGCATTAGTAATGGTATCAGTGTCCAGACCATAGCCTTTATATCTTCTTCTCTTCCTCCTCAAAATCCCATATCTTTCCTCTCCAGCTCTGTCTTTCGTGAGCAAGATGGTGTCGCCTTCGGCGACTCTGTTTCTATTCAACAACTCAAACCAAGATCTACCAACGTGAACCTTATCGACTCTTCCTTTTGATCGTATACACTCGAATAGCTTCGGGACGGAATGAAGATCATACCTTACGCTGTAGTATGGAGTTAATGGCGGAAGATTGGTAATACGATCTAAGCACTCTCTAACCGCAGATTCCGGATATCTCTTGATCTGATCAGGCGGTCCAATGTTGGGGTAGAGGGAGTCGTCAGGCTTGATCGGTGGATGATCCAGAAGAGGTTGAAGCCTGAACTTTGCGAAGACTTGGTCGGTTGCAGGATCTGCTAAGTAGTTGACGCTAATAACTCTGCAGAGAATTCGAGGCCGTAGTGATTTAGCTAATAGACAATTGACAATGGCTCTGTTGTCTTCATTACTGCAGCAATGCTCGATGTGGCCTTGTATGAAGTAATAGACTAACGAGTTCGCCGGTGGTATATGTACTAATGGACCAGCACACGCGTACCATAACTCCGGCTCCGAATCCAGATTTGTGAATGGCAGATCCATTTCACTGTCAGCGTTTGATTTGATGCAAGAATGGATTTCCTGCGAACAGATATAGCAGAACTCACAGTTAGGTCAAAAATTGGCAAAGAAATCAATTTCGAAACTACATCATCAAGAATCCATTGGAAAGTGAAATCTTGAAGACGAGAAACTAACGGTGAGAGGTATTATTCCATTCTTGATTGAGATCATAATGATGATTTCAAGTATGAAATTAGGAGATTAAGAGATCGAGAGCATGGGGAAAGATTATCGTAAGGAAGAGGAGAAAGATCGTACCTCTAGGTTTGAGGTACTGTGACAGAATTGAGTAATCAGCTGAGAAGAAGCGAGATCGCCAACCAGGTGAAGCGAGAGAAGCCGCAGAGACGGAGATTCAGGCAGCTATTGGTGGCTCTGCGCGGTGTTGAAGTTGGCGGAGATGGAAGAAAAGGTTTGTCGTAGATTCCGTTCGAGAACAAGAGGGAGGGGAAGAGAGCGGGAAGACTTGACTGAAATGAATTAAAGTAGATATCTAGCGGTGAGATTAATTTCAAATTTAACTATCATCGATGTATTACACATAGTTTTTTTTTTTTAAATTCTTTCTTTAATTTTAATTAATACTTTTCTAGGTGTAATTTTTTCATGCAATTTATTAGTATATCTCTTTTTTATTGATTTTATTATTCTATGTTTTAAAATTATTACTTTTTTAACTAGCTATCACATTTTTAGGAGCAATTATTATGATTTATTAGTATCTCTTATTATTATATTAAATTGAATCAATTATTATGATTTATTTTTCCAATTCTTTTTACCAAATCAAGTAATTGTATTTTATTATTATTTTATTTAAATCTATAAAATAAAAAAGTATTTTAACTACATGAAAATTTAAACCATGAACTTTATAATTGTGATTAAGCATCTATTGAGAATATAAACGGTGAAAATCGATCAATGTCGAATTTGGATGACACATATCAATATAACCTATGTTGAATTAATACCATCGTTCTCCATAAATTCAATTTTTCATGGAAAATTTCATTAGTGATTTGAATTTTCGATTAATATTTCGGTGAATTCATGATATAAAATTTTTTAAAAATATTATAAAAAGCTAATTAACCTATAACATAATATTATAGATAAGAGTAATTATTACTATTCTTACCAATTCTTTTTACTAAATAACAATATAGAGTAAATTTATATAAAATTAGATACGTATAAAAATAATATAAATTTAATAAAATTATCCTGAAAATTAAATGAAGTGCAAACTTGAAATAGATTTATCTGTCTTATGTTGTAAAATAACTTGCTCTAACAATTTGCCAAAAAAACCGACTCTAACTCGTGTAAATAAGTTATAAACGAGTGCAACATTTGCAGTATGCAATAGGATATGCTATAAATGTATATATTTTCCCTTTATTTATTTATATATTATTAAACAGAGTAAAAAATTATGGTGTGTCAGCTATAAAAAATTAAATAATGATACTCTTTTATTAATTCTTAGAAAAGTATGCAAATATCCTATATTGTAAAATTGATGATGCGTATTAGTTAAATTCCAATTTTCTTTTTATATTTTTGGTTATAGAGATATCCTATAAAGAGTAAAAAAATGGCTAATTATATTGAATATATACGATCACAGTTACAAGAAAAGTATTATATAAATACAATAACTTTTTATTAAAAGTTTAATCCGTATATAATGCATTCGATTTATTTAACATTTTTATTTTTAAAATAAAATAATTTTTAAATTATTATTATTAAATACACGTAAATAAAAAATACTAATAAAAAAGTATCATATTGAGCCACAATATAGTTGTGATTGTATTTATATAATACTTTAATTTTTTATTGAAACAGAGCGGCTAGGCCCAAAATTTTATTAACTCAACTAAAGCATAATGAGAAGAGGAGTTTTAGTACCCTTAAGTCTCGAAACAGTAGCAAGTAAAGTGCGAGGGAATAATAGAAATGAACTACAACCAATGGGACTTGAGAGAGTGAGTGCAACCATGACATCGGCCACGGTGTTTGCTTCCTGGAAGACATGTCAGACTTGGACAAACTAAGTCCTACTGAAAAGCCTTGTATGTGTGTAACAGGTCTAGACAACAAATGGAAAGGTGGGATGGAGTTGTAGTACCCTTAAGTCTCGAAACAGTAGCAAGTAAAGTGCGAGGGAATAACAGGAATGAACTACAACCAATGGGACTTGAGAGAGCGAGTGCAACCATGACATCGGCCACGGTGTTTGCTTCCAGGAAGACCTGTCAGACTTGGACAAACTAAGTCCTACTGAAAAGCCTTGTATGTGTGTAACAGGTCTAGACAACAGGTGGAAAGGTGGGATGGAGGATGAAATGAGATGCACTACCTCTAGTGAGCAAGATTTGAAAGGACGTTCCGGAAGCCCTTTGTTGGTTTGAGCTAGAGCTGGAATGAGCTAGCTAAACAGTTCCACTTGTTTTGATAATAACAAACCTAAGTATTTGATGTTCTTTGTGTGTTTTGAGCTAGTCAGGTATAAATCGAGGAGTTCTGCGAGTAGCTTAAGCACAAGCGGACTAGCTGTGACTATTGAGAGTCTAGCTTAAGGTCTAGCACGGGAAGATGCATCTCACCAAGACGGAATAAATGTTGAAGTGAAGAAATAAGAAGGTGGAAGGTCTAGCTTTGAGCAAGAAAGAGTCGCTGCAAAGCTAGAGGATCATGCTTCTGATGAAAAGAAGAGAAGATACAAGTAATCTGATCAGAGCAAGTCTACGGGTGGAATCATTACTAGCGCTTAGAGGATTTGGTCCAATAAAGGGAAGACTAGTGAAGCTACAACTTAAGGTAAATGGAAACAACATGGAGTTTGGTAGGATTTCTACTTTTGGATAGTGGAAAAACGGGGATCGCCAAACTGGACAAATCAGGAGAAGCGCTAAGGCACACGAATTGCCAACGTGGAAGCTCCAAGATCAATCTGAAGAAGCACAAAGTGATTTGGAGTGTTGATGCATTTTTGGAGTGGAACACGATCACGCGGATCGCTGAGATGGCTTTCCTTATACGCTGCGAGATATAGAATTGCTAGCGTAGGGTTGTAAGTTAGAATTGTTATATAAGGCATGCATAGGAGTGTTGTTTGGAACGAGTTGAGAGCGTCACAAGCTAAAGAGAGCAAAGAGATTAAGCCAGAGAGAAGCTATATTGTACTTAAGTCGTTGTGAGCAAAGTTAGTGTCTAATATGCTTAGGAGCTTGATAAAGAGATTACTTGTATCAGCTGAACGAAACTTGTATCATGAGAGAGAATTGCATTGATGTAGGATTAGCTAAATTTTGTAATTCCTCTTGGAGTAATACAAGTTAGTGATGAGTTTTATCCCGAGCTTATTAGAAGCTTAGGGTTCTCACCTTGGTAAATATTTGCACGAGCTAGGCATTTTAAATTATTTTAATAGTGCTTAATTGTAGCTAATCTCTATTCCGCAATCTAACTCTTTAGCTTCTATAGCTACTTGAGTTCATTTGAGATTATACAATTTATTTTCATAGAGAAGTACCTTCGATCCTACAATTGGTATCAGAGTTAAGGTCACTCTTGCATGGATTCATACCCTCTCTATAGTTTGAATCATGTGAAACGATAAGCTTGCTTTTCTTAGGGATCTCATTAGCTAAGTCTCATGTCTTAGCTGAGGGAGAACTAGACTGGTGGTTAACCATGATGAGAATCATAGAGAAAGGAGAAGACAAGTTCATAGCCGAGATAAACACGTTTAAATGGGGACCAACTGAATATGCAACGCTCAAGAAAAACGCAAAGGCTAAGCAACTCATTTTAAATGCTCTCTCTAGAAAAGACATAGACAAGATCATGTCCTTGACAACCGCAAAGCTCATGTTGGAAGCGATTATTGATATGCACTCAGGCAGCGAAGACATGAAGAACAATAACAAATTTGAGATCCAGCGAGATTTCCACTCTTTCAAGATCGGTGAAAGCGAGTCTATATCAGATTATCATTCAAGATTCAAGGTATTATGCGATAAAATGTCCTCAACAATACTTAAGGTAGACTCCTGGAAACTCTCACTTTCTTTCATTCATGGAATGCTAAATTTGATACCTCTAAGAGAATAATGCTAAGGACTAAAGAAACGAAAGAGCTTCTTGTTTCTGTGCTAGTTGGTAAACTCCGAGTACAGGAAAGCGAAGACCTAAAAGAGTCGTTTGCAGCCAAGGAAAGCAGGAGGATGGTGCTCAAGCTCAACCGAGTTCTTCAGAAGATGGAAGAAAATGATGAATATAACCATGAAGGAGACCGTGACGTTACGATGATGACAAAATTCGTCAAGAAGTTCTTTATGAGACAAGACAATTTTCAAAGAGATCAATCCAAGTCGGGCGATCTTAAAGGTATCATATGCTATAACTGTCAAGGAAAGGGACACATGGCTAAAGCATGTACCAGTGTTAAGGTGGATCCAAGCACATCAGAAACTCTACTGAGAAAAGTCTTTGTCACTTTATGGGGTGATTCAGAGACAAGCTAGACTGTGGAGAAGCAAGAGAGCTATGCTTAGTAGCTGCTGAAGACCCTGAATCAGATGAAGACATCGAGGTAAGCTCTCTTAACTTTGAACTTTTTCCGAAGCGAAACCTTGTTGAGCTTTTAAACAAATTGGTCTTAGATCACCAAATCTTGGAGCGAAAGCGAGAAGCAAGAAGAGCTAAGTGATCTAAGGGAACAAACAATTGAGTTGACTAAACAGTTGTCTACAAATCCCACTCTTCTCACCAAATCATGTGAGCATTTGTAAAGGCAAAGGTATAGCTAGAGCACAAAGCACCGACTCAACTGTAGCGAGTATGCTTGATGAAATCCTAACTAATCTGGATGATCTAGCTGTGAATGTTGAAGAAAAAACTGTCAACCGAACTGTTTTGTGAAAGCACGACCAGGTTTGGGCTTCACCAACCATGATTGGTCCAATTCAGGCCCATCTCTATCTAGCGAGCTGAATGACAAATTAGTCAAGCTAGATAAAGATCTTCACTCTTGCAAAGCTAAGAATCAATACTTACAAAGCAAGGTTAATGTTCTTGAGCAAGGACAAAGAGAGGACAAACAATGGTTTCATGAAGAGAAAGCGCACAAAATGTATATCAAACAAGCGCAATCTCCAAACACCTAACCTACTAGCTTTACACGTAGAGAACCATTTCACCCTGGAAAAGGCAAGTATGGTTATGTAAGATATGACCATTATTTCCTTTCTGCGGAAACAATTTCCACTCTATGCATGAGTGTGAGTGCTTAATTGAGCTCAAGCAAAAGCCCTATAAGCCGCTTATGGATAATTCTGGTAAGGGCAAGCTCGATCAAGCTAGTCTTGCTAAATGAAAGCTTGACTAGAGCGGGTCGTCTAAGACCAAGTTTGTACGTACTAGGCCTTCAAAATCCAAGAACGAACAAGCTTAAGCACATCGAGTTATGCCTTCCAAGGATGAACCTCATCAAGTGCTTGATCTGAACGATGATATCTATTATGAGTCTATTCCTAGAGCTGTGATGCTGAATGTTCTACCTTCCAGCTCAGGAATAGATAGTGCTAATGTTCCTTAGAATCCATTGCTTCATCGGAAACCAGAAGCTTGATTGCCATTACAGGTTGAAATGCAGAGTAGCTGAGGTGGCAGTCTGCAGTTGGTTTGGGTTAAGCTACTTAGAGGTCTGCTTAATGAGGAAGTTTGCTTAAGACAGAAGGTTATTTTTGAGGCTCGAGGAAGTGGCAGTCGAAACATGTAGCTCAGTGATCTAGTCTAAATAGATTCAGTAAAGCTACGTGGCGCAATGATCTAGCTCTAATTAGATCCAGCAAAGCCACACCTAGTCGTTACACTTTTAGCCGTTCTAGAGTTGCAGAGATGTGAGAGCTAGCTGTTGAGAATATCTAGCCGTTGGTTTAGCGGTGGAAACTTACAGAGGAAGATTAAGCGCATCTATATAAACACATGTATGCATTAGCTCCAGACTTTTACCGTGTTATCTCAATATCTTCCTCTCTACATTTTCTAGAAACTCTGTTATTACCCTCGCTATAGCCTGCTCTCCACATAGACTATCTCGCTCCTCTCAAAATTCCCAATTCCTCAACTCTAAAACACAAAAGCTCCTCACAGACCTAAAAATGACCGACGAAACCCCAATTTTCATACCAATAAAGGAAGAGCTATTTGTTGAGTTTGTGGCAACTCGTGAGAAAGACTTGCACAACTAGAGCAAGACAGACTCGCCAGGCTAGCTGAGTAGAAAGACATCCCTCCAAAAATGCCTAAGACTCCAGTGACGGTTTCTACATCGTCCAAGACACTGAAACTCTAGCAAATCTAGAAGCCATAGAAAAGAGTGTCATTGATCTTGCCGAGGGTCAAACTGCAGAGGAAGGCACTGAATTAGTTGCAGTAGTAGATGCAGTCGCCGCCACTGTCTCAAATGTGTTGTCAGATCTCGCCTCCATCAAAACTGAGTTATTTGTAATGCCATCGGAAGCAGCTCCAGGTGATATTCTACCGCTTATCTCTCTGTCTCACTCTAACATACTAGCTGCATCATTTGTCGAGGAAGCAGATGATGAGTTTGCCCTAGCTCAGCATCTACTAATCAAAGATGCTCAGAGCACCTCAAAAGCTAAGGAAAAAGAAAGCAAGAAGAGGAAGAGGAAGATGAATTACAGTCAGACGAAGAAGAAGATGATGAGTTGTCTGCAATAGTTGGTAAAGTCAGAGAAACCACCATGGGCTATGAAAGCTAGAAAAGCGAGTCATGCAGAGAAGCCAGAGGTCCCGCCGCTACCTACAAGAATAGCAAAGCGCGATATTCTCTTTCCGGTCATAGTCTCGTCGGATATTTTGCATCAGATCAAAGTCGTTTCCATCTCCGACAGCTTCACCCATCTCTTCAAACTGTAGAACTGAAATAAGTTGGAGAAGGAGGTCAGAAAAGCAGATTTAGATCTTGTCCATCAGTTCTATTCTTGCTTCAGTAGTAGCTCATCTACAGGTAAACCTACTTCATGTAATTTTCAATGGTTTCACGATGCAAGCAAAAGCTTCAACGTTAAGGATTTGGCAAAGGAAATAGGTCAAGAGCGTGGCCTAGATGGATATCTTATGGGATTTGGTCGCTTATACAAGAAGAACTGGCCTACCAATTCGTGTGCTATCAAGGAGACAATATTTGGTAAGAATGTACCTGCAGTGCTGAAGACAGAGCATCTCTCCGCATCCAAGCGCCTCTTGCACTACTTTATCATCAAGAACATCACACCCATAAACACCAATATGGATCTAGTCAGCATATCTAACTGCTGCATCATGGCTGAGTGGACAGTTGATCGATACAACCCAGATTATGTTCTCGCACATGGCTGTCAGTCGCGCTCATCATGGATCGCCTTTTCCCTTCCCGCATATCATAGCTTGAACGCTAACGGCTGAGGGATTGTACAAGCCTGTTCATGAGACATCATTCAATGAAGTGCTTACGGTCGAGAAGGTCTTTGAGCTGGTCGATAAGCCTATCCCTGCTAAGATCTCGACGTCAGCTGCTAGCTCCTCTCGTTCCCAATCTAGAGAAGTGCACTTACAAGCTGTCAGTGACCCGCTTACCTTCGAGTATTCTGCTATTCAAGAACATGATTCTGCTATAGAGAGCAGACTGACTGAGATCACAACTCAACTTGAGCTCATGACAGCTCGACATGACAAAATGATAATTCTTCTCCGGAATTTGGTGGCACTCAATCGCCAACGCGATGACTAGGGTTAAAAGCGTGTGTTTTGATGTGCTATTTTGTTTCCTCTTTTCCTTAAACTTAACTAGTAATCCTAGGACTATCTACTATAAAAGGTGTAAGGTTTTTATATGATATAAAGTGTGCCTTCTGGTTTCTATATGCTTGCGCTTATTGCTTGGTTACACTTTTTCTATTTTGTGCTTACTACTACTACTACCTTTTTATGCTTGATTACTAATTTAGCTTGATTGCACTTTCCACTTTAGTTCCCTTTGCATGAGTTATGCTTGCATTTTTTGATGATGTCAAAAGGAGGATGTAAATAAGTTCATATCCTTATTCAACGAAGGGGGAACAAAAGTATACTCGCCAAGTGTTTTAGCGAACATATTTGAGCTGATTTGTTATACTATAGTACTTGATGCAGCCAAATTGCATTTCTGTGGCTTAACTTGAGTAAGCTTTGAAATTCTTATGCTTAACTATTTAAGGGTTTGTCATCATTAAAAAGGGGGGAATTGTTGGTTTGAGCTAGAGCTGGAATGAGCTAGATAAACCGTTCTTCTTGTTTTGATGATAACAAAACAAAGTATTTGATGTCCTTTATGTGTTTTAAGCTAGTCAGGTATAGCTCAAGGAGTTCAGAGAGTAGCTTAAGCACAAGTGGACTATCTGCGACTATAGAGTCTAGCTTAAGGTCTAGCGGGGAAAGCTGAATCTCACTAAGACCGAATAAAGGTTGAAGTGAAGAAATAAGAAGATTGAAGGTCTAGATTTGAGCGAGAGAGAGTCGCTGCAAAGCTAGATGATCGCACTTCTGAAGAAAAGAAGAAGATACAAGTAATCTGAGTAGAGCAAGTCTATGGGTTGAATCGTGTACTAGTGCTTAGAGGAATTGGTCTAATGAAGGAAAGGCTGGTGAAGCTACATCTTCAGAGAAATGGAAACAACAAGGAGTTTTTTAGGATTTATACTTTTTGATAGTGGATTAACTGGGATCGCCAAGATGGAAAAATTAGGAGAAGCGCTGGAAGAAGCAAAAAGCAATTTGTAGCGTTGATGCATTTCTAGAGTGGAAGATGATCACGCAGATCACTGAGGTGGCATTCCTTATAATGCACCGATATATAGAATTTCTAGCTTATGGTTGTAAGTTAGAACTACTATATAAGGCGTGCATAGGAGTGTTGTTAGGCACGAGTTGAGAGCGTCACGAGCTGAAAAGAGCAAAGCGATTAAGCCATAGAGAAAGCTAGAGGAAAGCTATATTGTGCTTAAGTCGCTGTGAGCAAAGCTAGTGTCTAATACACTTAGGAGCTTGATAGAGAGAGATTACTTGTATGAGCTGAACGAAACTTGTATTGTGAGAGAGAGTTGCATTGAGCTAGGAGTAGCTTAAGTGTGTAATTGCTCTTGGATTAATACAAGTTAGTGGTCAGTTTTATCCCGAGCTTATTAGAAGCTTAGGGTTCTCACCGTGGTAAATCTTTGCACGAGCTAAGCATTTTAAATTGTTTTAATAGTGCTTAATTATAGATGATCTCTATTGCTCAATCTAACTCTTTAGTTTCTATAACTATTTGAGTTCATTTGAGATTATACAAGTTCTTTTCAAAGAGAAGTACATTCGATCCTACACCCTTCTCCCAAGCAAGAGTCAGCCCATCACGAATCCCACATAAGTTTGTCGTGAAAGTACCCAAGTTATGCACAAACCCATGAATCCATTCTCCATTTTCGTTCCTAAGGACTCCTCCCATTACAGCCCTTCCATCCGAGGATTTTGCACCATCCATGTTAGCTTTGACAAAGCCTATAGGAGGTTGAACCCACCCACTGTCCCCCGAGAATCCTTCTCGTATGATCGCCTCATATGGGTGGGTTTCGCACCATCCATGTATTCCTTAGATGCCTCCAGAATGAACTCCCTTTGATGGCATGTCCAACATCATCAAAACAGAAGAAATCCCTCCAAGCAATATCACATGTGGAACAAAATAGAGAAAGTAAGTTCTCTCTTACCTAAATAGCTAAGGGAGTTCAAATGACTCTACACCACTTCCACAAACAACACATGTATCCAATGACTACAAGTGCCTCCGTCTTTGCTAGGAATTATTCAACACAATGCCCTTCAAGAGATTCCACATAAAACATTGGATCCTCTCATTACACTGAAGTTACAAGATGGAGCGAAACACCATATTATCCACCGATTGATACCCTCCGGTGCCGTCGAACAAGCTATATCAAGACTTCACCGAATAGTTACCATCCCAAGTGTGGTCCCAATACAATTCTTCCGTTTTTTAGGTGTCCTCTGAGATGGCCATAATAACCAACTTAAGGAGGATGTACGGGGGGAGAAGGATGTCCGGACTAGTCCAATCCCGGCCCAAACCCCGAATCCAAAAATTATTGACCTTGAGCCCCACAGACGGGGTAATATCTGTAAGCGCAACCTCCTTGAGTTGAAAATCTTCCGGCCAAATGTCATCCTCAAAGAGACAAGCTGACTATTACGGGGACTCCATTTACAACCTTTGCAGATGACTGTCGAGGAGCCCAAACGGATACCTTTCAAAATGTGAGATCCCGGGATGTGTTCATTGCTTGTCGTACGAATATACTTGTTGTGGATAATTTGTCCCAAAGACTATCCTCTCCTTTGAGCGATTCCAGCCTGTCTTTATCAACATAGCCAAGTTTAAGGACTCCATACGTTTAATTCCCACTCCTCCTAGCTCTTTGGGTTTGGTAACTTCCTCCCATGCTACTTTGTGCCCATGTCTTTGTCCCTCGTATCTATCCCACACAAACTTCCTACAAATGTGGGCCATATCCATAGCATAGACCCGTAATGAGGAGAAAACGGATTTGGTAAGTGTGATCCGCAAAGCTAAGGTTACGAAGATTTGACCCATTGAGCTTAGAAGAAAATCTATCAAGGTACGTGCCCAACTGATGGGGTCTAAGGTCGTTGTCCCTATCAAAGATACCCAACTCAATATCCACTTAGTAAAGTGGGAAGTAGGGGTCGAATCCCAAGAGAGCCTGAGTACAGTTTATCTCAATCGTTGTAACTAACTAAGTAACCAATGGGAGGTTTTGTCTTGTAAATCTAACTAAACTACTAATGCTAAACTAACTAACCTTGGGTTGTATAAATAATGATGGAAACGCTCACTTATCAGAAATCAGCACATTAGATAAACACATTGATCATAGAATCCTAATAACTTATGCTCATAAACATTCAATTGGTTGTCCTACTCTTTTTTCTAAGATAGAAACTAGTCCAAATAGTCCTAGAAACCCTTATTCTCACTATAACCAAGGAAATCCTAAGATTCAATAGTAGACAACATTAAGATCAAATATAAGTAGGTTCATGCAATACCACTAGAAAATCGCCGATACTCGACATGAATTCAATATCTCTATCCTATAAACAATCCCAAATAGTTTATGGAAATAGAATTCGCTACCAAATGTGAAGACTTTTCAAATAGAATTATCTAAACCTAGCAATATGAACAATATCAATCAACCTAGTTTGCAACCTAGATGAAATCAATATCAATCAATATATAATCAAGCATAAGAGATAATGAAACAATCCTCAACTGAAATAGAACATAAGTGTTTAGAAACTCACAATGATATAATATCCGAGGCTTCAATCCTCAAAGCGAACAATGGAGAATTTAGTTCTTCATAATCTCTAAGAACAATGAGTAAACTAGAATGGAGGCAAGATGGTGAAAAGTGGGAGAGAAACTCTTCCCAATAAAACCTAAACTATATATATGTCTTGGGAAATAAGATATAGAAGAAATAAAAGAAATAAAACTATAAATTGGTTGGAACAATAAGATTCTCGGATGTAATTTCCGAATCTCGGCCCATTAAGACTGTTTGCCGACCCGCGGCCGTGGTAGTTCCACCCGTGGTCGGGGTTATGTGTTCTGTAGACTTCGTGTACACTGATCGCCGGAACCGCGGTAGTGATGTCTGTGGTCGCAGTTCCTCTTCTGCAGATCTTCTCTGTATGCATGGTCGCGGCCACGGTAGTGATGTCCGCGGTCGCAGTTTTGCCTTCTACAGAAACTCTTCTCTTTATTTCTTGCTCCGGGAGGCGTTGTCCGGCGTTCTCGGGTCTTCAATCACGTCCATCTTCTCTTGGTACTTCATCGCTCCAGCTCCATAGTCATACCATAAATGTTCTTGAACCTCCCATATAATATACTTTTTATGCCGAACTCCGGAAATGCGCTCGCCAAGATCCTAAACACCAATAAATCTCTACTAATAATCGTTAGTTACATCGTATGGAATCTCTCTATCACAAACTATTTAAATACTTCAAAATCACATATATAGCCCAACCTTGAACGAAGGGTGTCGATGCAGATTTTTGAAAGGAAGATCTTTGAATCGGAAGGGCTGATTTTTGGCCCAAAGTTGAGAAAAATACCTTAACACATCCATGATCACATTGAGTTGGGCTTCCTAAGCTTCCACAAACAAAATGATATCATCCACAAAGAACATATGCGTACTCTCGGACCCCTTCTACAAATCTTGATGGGTTTCCAAGACCCCTCCTCAACCGCTTGACCAATCAAGTAAAGTCTCTGAATACACTTAATAAAGAGATAGGGGAAATTGGGTCTCCTTGACGATTGCATCAGGAAGGTGTGAATTGCTCCGCAGTCTCGCCATTCCAAAGAAGTTGCATCATCAAAGATCGAAATCAAGAGTCAATCCAAGAGATCCATTTATCGGGGAAGCCCAAGGCCCTCATAGAGTCGGTAATAAAGTTCCAAGTAAGCCTATCATAAGCTTTCTCAAGGTCCAACTTCAAAATCATCCAACCCTTACGACCTTGATTGGCGTTCATGGAATGGACAACTTCTTGAGCAAATATATTATTATTGGTAATGAATCTTTGAGGAAGAAAACTACCTTGACAAGGACCAATGAGGTTCACAAGCAAGGGACGCAAACAATTCAAGATGATCTTTGTAACCAACTTGTATAAGAAGTTACAAAAGCTAATCAAATAGAATTACCCAATCATCTTTGGTGACACACCTTAGGAATGAGCACAATAAGGGTGTCATTCGCACCAGAAAGAAGTATCCTGAACTCAAGAAGTTCTTGATAAATCTCAAAATCGAATCACCCAGAACTTCCCAGTATTCTTTGTAAAAAATAGGTTGATAACTATCTATGCCCGGGGACTTCAGCCCCTTCGTGGCTTTTAAGGCACAAAGAATTTCAGAGTAGGTGACTTTTAGGCCAAAGCAGCCAAACCAACATTAGAAATTTGGGGGGGGGGGGGCTGCCATGGCTAATTGGACACTAGCAAGTCCGCCGTAAGAAATAGAGATCATGATAGAAATTGAGGGCGAACACTTCCATCTCATTACTGTCCTCGATCCATCCACCAACCCCATTCTCTAACCCAATGATATGATACGATTATGACGAATGGTAGTAGAGGTGTGAAAGAAGGAGGTGTTACAGTCCCCCCCTAAAAGCCAAAGTTCCCTTGATTTTTGAAGCCAAAGGATTTCCTCTTGATCTAAGACTGCTCCCAACTGATACTTGATTGTTTTCTTCTCTAGAAACGACGAATCTGAGGGTCCTAAGCTGATAGCAAGCTGAATACTGCCAAGATTCTCGATAAGCTTTTGTTTCCAAATGTGAATATTCCCAAAGATAAGTCTATTCTAGATTTTGAGATCTCTCCGGAGAAAATAAAGTTCTTGGGGGTATCAAGGAAGGATCTCCAACAAGAATTTTATAAGGCCGGTGAACTTTTCATGTTTAATCCAAGTCCCTTCAAAGCGGAAAGTCCTCCGACTGAGATCTGTGCTTGAGTGGGCGGAACTTTTAAACACTAAAGGACAGTGATCGGACGAGAAGTATGCTAAATGCTTAACCGTGGAACAATTCAATCTGATTCTTCCTTCAGTGTTAGAAAGGACGCAGTCAAGCCTTTTTTAAACAAAGTTGTTGGAAAAATTGTCTGTTACAAGTTAGAGGCAAAGAAGATATAATTGATTATGTTGTTCACAAGGAACAATCATACTCACAGATTAAGCGCAGGAAACTCGGAGAAGAAGAGTTTCCCCACACACTAATCCAGCTACAATCGTAAGAATCAGAGAGAGAGATTGGTAGGAAAGGTTACTTTGATTGATAATTTGCTAATCTGTTACATTCTGGCTTATAAAGCTCTAATTGCATCAACAATTACAAGATTGCCACTCCAACAAAATTAACGACTCTTTTATCCTATAACAGAACTCCCCGCCTTCGAAGACTTTGACCACAAAGTCGATCAATCAATTTGAAATTCTGGATAACGGCGTGTTAACTCAAATATGAATTCCCAAGTGGCATCATCAATAGGTTGATGCGCCCATTTAACCAGCACTTGTGTGGCTGCACGCCCTTGCCTTTTCACCATTTGACGCTGCAGAATTTGCTCAAGATCCTTAACAAACATCGGGGACAGAAGTTGGCAGTTGATTAGCCCCAATAGATGAGCCTACACGAGCTTTAAGCTGGGACACATGAAATACAAGATGGATTCGCGAAGTAGAGGGTAGATCAAGCTTATATGCTACGGAACCCACTGTATCCAGAACTTTAAAGGGACCAAAATATTTGGGGGCGAGCTTGTTACTGGTGCGTTGAGCTACACTCTGCTAACGATAAGGCTGCAACTTAACATATACCAAGTCTCCAATTGCAAACTCACGTTCACTACGATGGGCATTCGCATTTTGACTCATTCTATTTTGAGCACGGAGCAGGTGAAACTTCAACAGTTGGATCATGTTTTCACGTTCCTGGAGACTTCTAGCCACCACGTCAATCTTGCATTCGCCAGGGAGATAAGGAAGGTGAATAGGCGGAATCTGACCATATACTACCTCAAATGGGGTCTGTAGAGTTGAAGTGTGGTACATAGTGTTATACCAAAATTCAGCAAGAGGCAAAAATTTACTCCATAATTGTGGTCTATCACTACACATACAACGCAGGTATGTTTCAAGGCAACGATTCACCACCTCCGTCTGACCATCTGTCTGGGGATGATAGGTTGTAGACAAATTCAACTGTACTCCCTGCAGTTCGAACAGCTCTCGCCAGAATTCACTCAAAAAGATTGCATCCCGATCACTAGTGATAGACTTTGGAAACCCATGTAAGCGGAATACATTGTCCAAGAAGCTTTGAGCCACCGAAGCTGCTATATATGGATGCTTGAGTGCCATGAAATGAGCTGCCTTGCTCAGACGGTCCACTACTACAAAAATCACAGTATAACCAAAAGAAGATGACAAACCATCGATGAAATCCATGGTGATTTCACTCCATACAACATCAGGAACAGGTAAGAGTTGCAAAAGGCCTAGGTAAGCTGCTACATCATACTTTCTCTGTTGGCAAATAGAACAACTGCGAATGTACTGTTGAATATCTGAACTCATCCCTTTCCAATAAATACAGCTTTAACCCGTTGTAATGTTGCATCTCTTCCTGAGTGGCCACCAGTGCTTGAAGAATGAAGCCAATGGAGTATTTTGTCACGCAAAGCAACAACAAGAGGTACCACTAGCTTATTTTTTCTTCTCAAAATTCCCTGGGAAAAGGTATACTCCAAGGAAGAAGATGTGTTAGCAATACAAGAATCAATGATTAATTGAGTTGCAGGGTCTAGAGAATAGGCTTGTTTAATCTCATGCATGAGATCAAATTGCAAGGATGACAATGACATGAATACTATAGGAGCATTCTCCACACGTGACAAGGCATCTGCCACTAGATTCTCCTTCCCTTGCTTGTACTGGATTTCAAAATCAAACTCCAAGAGCTTTGGAAGCCATTGTTGTTGGATTGGTGTAGTCAAGCGTTGGTCAAGCAAATATTTAAGGCTCCTCTGATCTGCCTTAATGATGAAGTGACGATGCAACAGGTAATGACGCCACTTAAGGACAGCAAAAATGACTGCCAATAATTCCTTCTCGTATATAGACAAGGTGAGCTCTTTACCCTTCAAATGTCGGCTAACGTATGCAAGAGGATGGCCATCCTGCATTAATACTGCGCCAATTCCATATCCACAGGCGTCGGTCTCCACTTCAAAGGTCTTAGTGAAGTCAGGTAGAGCCAATACAGGGGCAGTGCACAAAGCTGTTTTGAGAGTTTCAAAGGATTCTTGTGTAGATGCATTCCAAGCAAAGTTGTCCTTGTGAAGTAACTAAGTTAATGGTCGAGCAATACTCCCAAAATTCTTCACAAACCGTCTATAATAGTCCGCAAGACCCAAAAATCCCCTTAGCTTCTTTGGTGTTATAGGAATGGGCCAATTCTGGACAGCCACAATCTTAGATGGATCGGTGGAAATACCTTGGGCAGATATGAATTGCCCCAAGTATTCAATCTTTTCTAGAGCGAACTCACACTTACTCCTCTTTGCTAGCAAACTGTTGGCCCTCATTAACTGAAAAACCTCAGTGAGATGTTGGACATGAAGCTCCATTGTACAGCTATACACTAAGATATCATCGAAGAATACCAAAACTGACTTCTGAGCAATTCTCTGAAAACTGTGTTAATGAGTGCCTGAAATGTAGCAGGGGCGTTAGTCAATCCAAAAGGCATGACTACATATTCATAATGGCCGTTATGAGTCTTAAAGGCTGTTTTGGGAATATCTTCTTCAGCCATACGCACTTGATGATACCCCGCCCTAAGATCAAATTTAGAGTAAACCACAGAATTAGCTAACTCATCCATCAAATCTTCAATGAGTGGAATGGGGTACCTATCTTTGACAATCACCTCATTCAATCTACGATAATCTACACAGATTCTCCAACTTCCATCTTTTTTCTTGACCATAACCATTGGTGATGCATATGCACTAGAACTGTCACGAATCACACCAGAAGAAAGCAGATCTTTTACCATCAAATCAATTTCATCCTTCTGATGAACTGCATATCTGTATGGACGCTGATTAATAGGGTTAGAGCCTTGTAATACCCGGATTTGATGATCATGTGGTGGTCTAAAAGGGGTAAAGAGTGTGGCTCCTGGAATATGTCACTAAATTCCTCTACCACTGACTGGATAGCAGGATGTAAAGCCACAGAAGAACACTGATTACTGCGCAAAGTTGGTGTAGTTTCTTGCACATATAGCATAGACAACTGCATCCCCTGATTCAGCATTTTATCAACCTTGATCGATTTAACCTCTCTGACTGACCCTGTCTTAATACCATTCAAGACCATACGTCTATTGCCCACCTTGAATTCCATAGCTAGCTTCTTAAAGTCCCAAAGGATAGGTCCTAGGGTCTCTAACCATTGAACCCCCAACACCATGTCAAAACAAGCAAGATTCAGAAGCATCACATCAGCATGAAATTTGTGGTCCATGAAGGTCTAAGAGAAAGAATCCACTCTAGACTCAACCTCTAAACTATTGCCATCGGCCACTGTAACTCTAGTCTTATTAACAGGAGACAACGTACACCCCAGTCTAAGAGCAACTGTCTTGTCTAGAAAATTATGTGTGCTCCCGCTATCAATCAATATGAACAAAAATTTCTTGCCACATAAACCCCTTATTCGCATAGTAGAATAACCGGTTATACTTGCCATGGCATTGACTGAGATTTCCACTTTTTCTGTATCATCAGGTGGATCATCGAGCTGAACACAAGAATCATCCTCCTCTTCATCAATCTCCAGAGCAAACAATTGTGTTCTTTTGTGCTTAAGGTAATGATCTGGTCTATACTTCTCATCACAGAAGTAACATAGCCCTTTAGCACGACGATCACCCATTTGTTCCTGGCTCAAAAACTTCCTCCCAATCGGCTTACTGGAAGATGTCGGGGAAGGTATAAGTCCTTTAGACTCTTCAATTAAAGGCGCCTTAACATCTGTCTTCCAATCTTTCTTCTGTGCCCAATTGGACTTACCAGAAGCGAATTGCGCATTCGGATTCACGAAAGGTCGACGGGGATGTGCAGCCTCATACAACTTACCGAGAAGAAAACATTGTCGAATGGATTTAGGATCAAACATCCTGACGTGCATCTGTGTTTCTGTTTTCAAGCCTGCCAGATAGATACTGATCAAATAGGCCTTTGGTAAGATCACACGAGTACGCATTGCTTCAAATTTCCCATGGTACTCAGTGATATAATCCGTTTCTTGCAAATTCTTGAGGTCCGCCATTGGATCGTCCAGAATCTCCCCGAAGCGCTCCAACACTAGCAACTTGTAACGATTCCAATTAAGCAAGATCTCAGGCTCGAAAAGAACGATCGATTGATGCCAACTCGCAGCCACATCTTCAAAATGCATCGATGCTAACTGGATCTTGAGATCTTCCGGCGTTCTATCAATCGAAAAGAACTGGTCGCACTTAAACATCCAATCCTTGACATTCTCGCCATTGAATTTCGGAAAATCGAACCGCGATAACCGTGTTAACGCATTGTAAGGCACATGAGGTAATTGTTGTCGACGGATTTGTCCTGCGTCTAAACCACTGGAATCCACTTCACTAATCACTGGAGAAGAGGAATTTCCTGGTGGTGTTCCAAGAAGCTTGATTGCCTCCATCATTTCGTTAAATCTGCCATCAAAACGTTGTGTCAATGTTGTTGTAAGAGATTCCTCCACCTCCTTCATCGCCGCATCAATGGCAGCTTTTGCACGAGTGTCCGCCATGAGTAGGTCGCAAGAAGGCCTGGCTACTGATACCAATGTTACAAGTTAGAGGTGAAGAGGATAGAATCGATTATGTTGTTCACAAGGAACAATCATACTCACAGATTAAGCGCATGAAACTCGGAGAAGAAGAGTTTTCACACACACTAATCCAGCTACAATCGTAAGAATCAGATAGAGAGATTGGTAGGAAAGGTTACTTTGATTGATAATTTGCTAATCTGTTACATTCTGGCTTATAAAGCTCTAATTGCATCAACAATTACAAGATAACCACTCCAATAGAATTAACGACTCTTTTATCCTATAACATTGCCCCTCTTCCAGGTAAACTCAGAGCCCGTAAAAACCAAATCAACTAAACCGAGCATGTTGACGAGCAGAAACAAGTCCAGCGAGCCGCAATGGAGCTTCCCATTGCCACCAATAATTTCATACGAGTGTAGGATACAATTGAAATCTCATCCCAAGAAGATCGGGCCAGAAGTTTGTGACATTTCGGCTTATAGTTCTTGCCAAAAATTCAATGTGACGAGGGGCAGTAGAGGGACCATGTACCGTAAAAATACGGACAGTGATACCCTTATCCATGAAAGAGGCATGTATAAAGTGCTTCCCTAAGTGCTCGATATTGGCGATCTATTTGTCATTCAGAAGATGCCAAACACCATCTGTGAAACCTGTAGCCTCAACACGCACATAGTTAGAAAACTTTGAGTAGAAGCCCGAGATATTAGTTTCAAATAAAGATAATAGATTTCATTTATGATGATTCTTAAGGTAACGAAAAATACTTCTAAATCTACTATTATCAGCTCGACAACAATTCTAAAAAACGAAATTATACATGAATGAAAGAAACACAAAAGAGAGTGAGAGGTAACCCCCAAGCAGAGTAGATCAAGAGGACGATGATGAGTTGGAGATTTCCCTGTCATCAGCCATAGCTTCTTGCTCGAGATCAATCTCTAAGACTCGCTTATCTTCAGTCTCCCCGTCTCTAGAACTCCGAAACCTCTAAATAATAGGGTCCCCATGCTCGTACAAACCCAGACTCAAAGTATGATCTTCGTCTTCCATATCATCATGCTGAGACGTGGGCTTAGGGGGGGTTGCCGGAAGGACGAGATACTTTCCCGGAACAAAGGAAAATTTGAGACTAGGCCCATGCTCAAAGTGATCCTCTTCTCTTTGCCTCCTAACATGCCAACTTAAGGTCGGTCCATCTGAGAGAGTAAGAGATCCCTTAGCCTTATTCCCTTTTTTCTTCCTGTACCTGTTCCTCTTGGGCTTCTAGGCCAAATCACTATTTGGCCTAATATCTATATTATTATCTACCTCTAAGTTAATTTGGGCACTACAACCTATAGCCGATTTGTCTTTTCTGTTTTTTGTCCCTTGTGCAGCAAACCCGCACCTTCTGTTGATTCTCTTTTGTCCTTACTTTCCTATTTGTGCCCTTTCTCGACTGACATTCCGTTCCTTTAACTTCCAATTTCCAAATTCTGCTCCATTAACAATTCTTTAGTAAAATTCCTTTCTCTTTCCAAGATCGGAGCCTTCTCGGTGTTATCAGCTCCAGAAGAAGGACTAAAAGGGAAGCTAGATTTTTGGTGGCCAAGTCGTTCACATGCATGGCAGATATCCGGAAGACCCTCATATTCTAATAGATACTTATTTCCATTGATGACCATGGTTCTCTTGAGAGTTTTATCTATCTTAAGCTCGACGCAAACTCTAGCGTACTTTCCACGACATGTCAATATGGTTTTCACCTAATAGGATGCCCAATTCTTTGAGCGATACCCAAAAGAGTGCACTCCTCATACATATGAACACGGATGTCTAGGATACGTACCCACGTGGGAGTTGTTTCGATCGCTTGGGAAGGCCAGAAAAGAGGGTCCTAACTCCTTACAACGAGACACCACCCGAAGATTATCCAGGGTCCACTAGTAAGCGCAACATCAAACTGCTTCTAGGACGAGAATCTGATGAGAAAGCAACCCCATGAATGATCTAACACTTGCTTTAATGGGATGAATCTCCATAACTCATGAATTTTGTGCGACCCCTTCATTATGCTTCTTTTATAAGATTTTTGAATGCTCAGAGAAGGTTCAAAATATGGATATGGTGATAGAATATCTGGCAACTGGTTCACTTACCTAATTCAAGCAGTGAGGTTCTGCAAGCACATTGATCTTCATCGATGTGGAAAATGTTGGAACACCGATTTTCGGGCAACTTTTTGATGATTTCACCGGAATTGTCTGATTAATGGAGCGTTGGCTTCGTCTCTACGAGCACTTGAACATGGGATGTTCATATGTGTGAATTGTTCCAGATGAATGAGCAAAACTTGGCCAAAAGTGGATCAAGGAAGGGTTAAATGTGCAATCAATGCATATTAAATGTGGGAGATTTTTTTCTCCCATATTGGAAATGAGGG
Source organism: Phyllobates terribilis (assembly GCF_046119375.1). Taxonomy (NCBI): domain Eukaryota; kingdom Metazoa; phylum Chordata; class Amphibia; order Anura; family Dendrobatidae; genus Phyllobates; species Phyllobates terribilis. Next base: position 28,392 of record NW_027367660.1, read on the forward strand.
AAGATGAAAGTGTAGTGCATATACCCCTTTCAACCCACTAAGATTAAACATGGTGGAAAAATGCAGAAGACACCTCACCCATACACGCGCAATTTGATCTGGTCCGGTGCGGTCGCGGGTCACGGGCCGGTCGGATCTTGTGCTCTTAGGAATGGGACTTTGGTAACAACTTTCTTTTTGGAGCGCATCAGAGCCCAGTTTTAACTCTCTGAATTAGGTTCGAAAATTAAGCTATCGACTATCATAGTAGACGCGCCTAAATATAACCGTCTCAATGCCCCCTATCTCTATAAACCATCGGTTTATGAGAATACTCCACACGGAATATTCGTCTCTCACTTCCATCTCTGTTTTTCATTGAGTCAGAGAGTTACACAAAGATCTTAGAGTTCGTAAGGCTTTCGTGATTGAGTGAAGTAATCAGAAGTAATTAAGCAGTTGTATCATGGGATTCTAAATGCCGGAAACCGTCGCACTAGCAAAATGTTTTCAAAATTAAGGAGAGAGATACGTCTCGACTCTACTCGTCCTTAATCATTTTCTTTAATACGGTAATGTAATTCGACTGATTTTGTTCTTCAATTCAATTTATGTATTTCGTATTACATATTATATGGGTGTATAAAATACAGGTCCTACAGCCTTAATTTTGAAAAAAAGTAGAATAATATGTATTCCTATCACTAATCTGTTTATTTGATATTCTTTGAAGAACAAGTGCTCAAATCGAAGAACAGGTTCTGATCTGCTTTGTTATGCAGATTGTTAATGTTTTGAAATTGAATTTCAACAATATTTTTTTCCAGATTTTTACGCAGATCTGGGAATTTCAAATTGATTTTCAATTTTTTATGTAAGTTGAAAACATAAATTCGAAAACTGAATTAAAAATCTCAGATTTATATAATGCGAATTAAAACACTTGTGTGTTTAGTCTGATTTTCGTCGTGTTTGTGTAAACAGTTTTCAATCGACAATATTGCAAAACGACAATACTCTCGTTGTTTCTGCATTTTATGTTACACTTGAACTTCCGCGTGCGTCGACACCCATTATTTTCTTCGGGATTGATTTGCCACCGATATCCATGAATGTTGCTCTGGCAACTCAGCTGACCACACAACATGTGATTTTGCCGGCAAACGTCACACAACTGGTGGCATACTCTACTGTAGTTTAGACCATACTAGGTTAGGGCCAGGTTTTAAATCCAATGGACCTTTCTAATGCGCACCTTCCCAACATTAGGGTGAGATACACTCAACAACAAGATCAACAATATATGTCGGCGTTGCCAAGTGCACAAAACTTAGGAGTCTTGCTTGAGAGGTTTGATGACAATGGCTTTAAAGCATGGTTTGAAAAGATGATGTTCTTTCTTACCGCTATTTGCATGGAGAGATACCTTAGGAAGACTCGTCCAGTGGTTTCTAATCCCAATGACATGTATGCTCTCAACGTACAACATGCATGGGATGAAGGGGATTACATATGTCGACACTACATCAAAGCTCAAATGATTGACTCACTGTACAATGTGTACACCAGTTACAAATTTGCCAAGGATCTTTGGGATGATTTGGCAAAGAAATACAAGCATGAGGATGCAGGATCAAATAAATATGTTGTAACAAAGTTTTTGAACTTCAAATTGGTAGACTCAAAACCGATCATGGATCAGGTTGAGGAGCTACAGGTGCTGGTCCATGAGATTCTGGCTGAAGGCATGGAAATGTGTGAGACATTTCAGGTAGCTTCTTTCATTAAGAATCTGCCTCCAAAGTGGGAAAACTTTAAGACCTATTTGATGCTTAAGAGAAAGGCAATATAAGTCGAGGATTTAATTGTGAGAGTGTGCATCGAGATGAGCAATCTTCAAGTTGATGGAGTTGGATATTCTAAGCAGAAGGTCAACTTTGTTGAGCACAAGAGCGCAAGCCTCAGTCCCAGAGTGCTAACAATAAGAATCTACCAGCTAAGAAGTTTGCTGGAAAGTGTGACAACTGTGGTAAGATGGGGCATAAGCTGATGTGTATCGGATCCAGAAGACCGACAAGAAAAGGAAGTCTCAAGCTACCTAGCACAAGGAAAGCCTACCGACGCCGAACTTTGCTCTATGGTGTATGAGGCTAACTTGGTTATTAGCACTCCAAGAGAGTGGTGGTATGACATTGGGGCCACAACACACATCTCGTCGGATAATTAAGGACATGTTTACTACTTATTAAGCGAGCAAGATCGACGAGAAGCTGTTCATGGGGAACTCGTCCACGTCCAAGGCTGAAGGTACATGGAAAGTGATCTTGAAGGTGACTTTGGTAAAGGAATTGGTATTGTCCAATGTCATGCATGTTCTGGACATAAGGAAGAATCGGGCACTCTGCTGAGCAAGAATGGATTCATAATTAATTTTGTGTCTAATAAGCTTGTATTATCCAAACATGGGGTTTATTTGGGGAAGGGTTATGTAACTATTTGGGGAAGGGTTTATATGGTAGACTCAAAGCCGATCATGGATCATGGATCAAGTTGAGGAGCTACAGTCCCTCCAAGACCGATGTAACTATTTCCATTTTAATGAATAAGAATGAATCTTTTGCTTATGTCGTTGAGTCTTTTAATATATGGCATGACCGATTAAGACATGTGAATTATAAATCTATTCTTATACTAATAAACATGAACATGGTTCCTAAATGAAAATTGAGTAAAGACAAATGTGAAGTTGCGTTCAACCAAAACTCACAAAGACACCATTTCCTCGTGTAGAAGTGACAACTAAACCTCTATGTTTACTTCACACTGATTTGTGTGATTTAAAGCATGTGCAAACTAGTGGGGGTAATAAGTACTTTGTCATCTTCATAGATGATTGCACAAGATATTGCTACGTGTATTTACTACATAGAAAGGATGAAGCCTTGGAAAATTTCAAAGAATATAAGTCGGAAGTTGAGAAATAACTTAGTAAAAGGATTAAAATGATCCGAAGTGATAGAGGAGGTGAGTATAATGAACCTTTCAATGAATTCTGTAGAGAACATGAAATAGTTTATCAAACTACCGCTCCCTACTCACCTGAATTTAACAAAGTTGTGGAATATAAGAACCGAACTCTATAAGAGATGATGAATGCAATGTTGGGAGAATCTGGATTAGCCCAAAACATGTGAAGCCCTACTAACCTCCAACTATATTCTCAACAAAATACCACATAAGTTCACTAGAAAGACATCTTATGAATTATAGAAAGGTAATGTACCATCATACAAATACCTCAAAGTGTGGGGGTGACTTGCAAAACTGGAAGTTCCACCTTCTAAAAGGGTCACAATAGGACCTAAAACTGTAGAATGTATTTTCATAAGATATGCACACAACAATAGTTCTTATCGGTTTCTAGTACACAAGTCAAATATACCAGAAATGCAGAACTACATGAATGCATCCACGAAGGCGTCCTTCTTTAAAAACGTGTTTTCGTGTAAGGACAAAGAAAATCCGAAATTTACATGTGAAGAAGGAGAAGCTAGTACTTCTGTACAAGAAAGAAAAGAAGAACAAAATGATGAACCTAGACACAACAAAAGAGCTCATAAGGAAAAAAATCATTTGGCGATGAATATATGACGATGTTTCTTTTAGTGAACGAACCAAAAAAATTCAAAGAATCAATGTCTACACATGATGTACCTTCATGGAAGGAAGAAGTGAAAAGAGAGACCGACTTTGTTATGCAAAATCATACATGAGAGATGGTAGATCTTCCAAAGGGTGTAAGGCACTTGAGTGCAAATGGATTTTCAAAAAGAAAATTGAAAAGCGATGGCCCAATAGTGAAGCACAAGACTAGGCTTGTGGTGCAAGGATTTTGAAAAAAAGAAGGTCTAGATTTCTTTGACACGTATTCTCGGGTTACGAGAATAACTTCCATTGGGATGTTGATTGCTATTGCAGCATTAAGAAATCTAGAAATACTTCAAATGGATTTTAAAACAACCTTTATAAATGGAGATTTAGAAGAAGAAGTTTACATGAAACAACCTGAAAGGTATGTTGTGCACGGACTGGAGCAGAAAGTGTAATACTTTTAAAGTCATTGTATGGTCTTAAACTAGCACCATAGCAGTGGTATGATAAATTTTGCATTGTTATGATGTCAACTATATTCAAAATCAATAAAAGTGATAAATGCATCAACATTAATGACACTCCAAAAGGATATATCCTATTGTTTTTATATGTAGATGACATGCTTATCATTCGGAGCATAACTGACATGATCAAACAAACTAAACACATGCATTGTAGGAAGTTTGATACGAAAGGCACGAGACCCGTTGATGTGATTATAGGAATCAAGATCTCTCGACATTCTGAAGGAATTGTCTTGTCTCAGTCTCATTATGCTGAAAAGGTTCTTGGAAGATTTAAGAACTATTCCAGTGGTATAGCAAATAGTCATGTGGACACTCATCTACATCTGACAAAGAATTCAGGAAATGCACTGTCACAACTAGAGTATGCACGTGAGTTTGGTAGTTTGATGTACTTGACCAACTACACACAACCAGACTTAGCAGATGAGTGAATGTACTAAGTTGCTACACTATTAGTCCAAGACACCACCACTGGAAAGGGATGAATTGAGTGTTGAACTACCTACATCACACTAAGTGTTATGTTCTACACTATGGGAGATACCCAACAGTTCTATAAGGGTATAGTGATGCGAACTAGATATCCGATTCTAGGAACTCAAAATCCACAAGTGGATATGTATTCACACTTGGTGGTGCAACAATTTCATTGAAATCTTCAAATCAAACATTATTGGCTAGATCCACAATAGAGTATGAGTTTATAGCTTTAGATATAGCAGCAGAAGAAGCTGAATAACTTCGGAAATTCCTGGAAGATACTCATATGTGGGACAAACATGTGCACTACTATTTGTACACTGTGATAGCCAATCAGCTATAACTCAGGCACTGAGTCACAGATATAATGGGAAGTCACGTCACATAATACGTCGACAAATACTCTCAGACGGTGTAATCTCGATAGATTATATCAAATCGGTTGACAACCTAGTAGATCTATTTACTAAAGGTTTGTCACGAGAGGAAGTTCTAAAATCATCTAGAGGAATGGGTTTAAAGAGTATGGATAAAAAGGATGCTTGATGGATACCCTACCTAGACTGGAGATCCCAAGGTGTAAGTTCAAAGGGATAAATAAATCAAGTTAAATCATTGATAGAACTGGAAGACAATAAATCTCATCCCAATTCCTATGATGATTACTAGTGCTATATGTATACGTGTTAGGTTAAGCTTCAACTTTTAATGATTCCATAGCCTTTATAGAAAGGTAGGGTATGATATGATATTCTTGACGGTCAATCACATTGTGAATGTGAAATGGGACCGTTTCTACGAGAATGAGGAGAAACTGTATTCTATAAGTTCACTCATGATAATCCAAGGATGTTCAAAGCCAAAATGAACACAATAGAGAACCTAATTTTGCGATAAGTTGAAACTCTGTGGCAGATGTTGTCTCGGTTTACATCAAAGTCTGGGTGGGTCAAGATATCAAGTCAACTACCTAGTTGCGTAAATCCGACAACTGCTCATAATAGGTGGTTTAAGACTGAAATACGCTACCAGCTCAGGTGCAACGATTCTTTGATAGTACTCTCAAAAGTCTTTCTTTCGAGTGTTCGTATGTTATAGAGTCTTTTCTATTCATGTGGGGGATTGTTGGAACACTGAATTTCATGAAACTTTCTGGTGGGCTCCAATCACCGGAATTGTCGGATTAGCCGAGCGTTGACTTCATCTCCACGAGCAGTTGAACATGGGATGCTCATTTGTGTAAATTGAGTTCCAGGTGAATGATAAAAGCTTGCCTAAAGGTGGTCAAGGAAAAGTTAAATGTGCAATCAATGTACATTAAATGTAGGAGATTTTTTTCTCCCACCGGAAATGAGGGAAGATGAATTGGTAGTATATATACCCTTTTCAATCCACTAATACTAAACTTGGTGAAAGAATGGAGAGTACACCTCACCCCCACATGCGCGGTCCAGTCCGGTCACGGTCACAGGCCGGTGAGCACATGGGAATGCACCTTCGGTAACATATTTCTTTTTGGAGCGCATCAGATCCCAGTTTTAACTCTTCGAATAAGGTCTAAAATTAAGTCGTTGTTTATCATAGCAGTGGCGCTTACAAGACTCGGCCTTCCCATGTACGGGATTGTCTCTGCCTCATCCTTCCCATGTCCCATATTTCCTCTAACCATCTCAATGTCCCTATCTTTATAAACCATCATTTTTATGAGAGTACTCGGCACAGAATATTCGTCTCTCGCCTCCATCTGTGTTGTTCATTAAATCTGAGGGTTACACGCAGATCATAGAGTTCATAAGTCTTTCGTAATTGAGTGAACTAGTCGGAAGTAATTAAGCAGTTGTATCATGGGATTCTAAACACCGGAAACCGTATCACTAGCGGGGCATTTCAGAATTAATGATAGAGATTCATCTCGACTCTGCTCGTCTTTACTCAGTTTCTTTAATTGAGTATTGTAATTTGATTTGTTTTATTCTTCAATTCAGTTTATATATTCATATTATAGATTACATGTGCATATAAAATATAGGTCCAACAAAAAAGGGAGTGAAAATTTTGAAGTAGAGTATTATGCTAAAAAAGGAAGAACTATTTAGGGTAATCTCTGTAGCAGGAGTACTGATCAAATAAAGACCGATACTCAACATTCAACACCAACATAATTTTAACAATAATCTCCTAGTTCATATTGTACCTAGACACTGAACTTTTCCAAATCACATAATTTTCGTCTCAACTCCTTTCTTGTAGTATCATTCATAAGATTTACATCTCAGAAGTACAAAGATAGATGAATATGCAAATTCAAACTCAAAAGTGAAAACCAGGTCATATAGTTGGGCTGAGTTTGAGCATAAGTAGTTGGGATAAATTGACTACATTCATAAAAAGAGCAGGCAGATGATAAGTAGCATGTTTTGCTTTTCACAATATGATGAATCTGAGAAGCAAAGAGAAATGTGTTAGTATTTATAATACTCAATGTGCAGAAATCACTATTTTGGTCTTCCCACATCGATTTCATGTTTAAAGATATGTTAGTATATATATGGGGTTGTTTTAGTAAGGGCTAGTCAACTAGGAAAAGAGCCTCCTCGCGCGCACTGCCGTTGTTCGTCTATTCCAGCGGGGAGGTCCGGTGTGTGGTTGGGCCGGTTTTGCTACTCGCAGTGAGTTTTGGGCAATTAATTTTGGGAACGGAAATTAATTTCGTTTCCCATTCTTAATTATTTTCTAATGTTTGATCGAATCTTGCGATTGAATTTTTCAAAAGTCATTCCTCACTTTTCTCCCACGTTTTGACGAATTCTCCCAAGAATTCAGTGGTGGGGCGAGTGGAATTGGGAAATTCTTCTCCTATAAAAGGAGAGAGCTTCTCCTTCGTTTTACAAAGAAATTACAGAGGTCTCTCCCTTTCCTTAAACACCCCCTCTATCGTTCTTAAGCATCCCGACTGATTCCAACTCTTCTTTGGCAAGAGTCTGCGATCGAAGAGTATCATGCTAACAATTTGGAAGCGATTTTCTTGAAATCAGAATGCAGATGCCTCATATTTTCAAGCAAATGATGGATCTGTCCAACGTTGCTGACTTGGACGGAATCAACTAGAAGCGATGGTCCCAAAAGCCTACGTACTGACTCAACTTCCTACTGCCGGCTTATCTGTTGCAACCAAACCCGTGAAAACTGGTTCCTCTATCATACTGGTGGACACTCCAAAGAAAAAGAAAGAGAAGGAGGTTGACGAAGAGGAGCTAAAGAAGTACGAAAGGGACAACAAAATATTACGTGGTCACATCCTCAACCATGTCTCAAACCCAATCTTCAACCTCATTGCTCTCCTCAAATCTGCAAAGCCAATGTGGGACCTCCTCGAAGCAAAGTAATCCACTGATCATGCTGGGAAGAAGAAGTATGTCTGCGGGAAGTTTATGCAGTTCAAGATGGTCGACGACAAGCCGATCATGAACCAGTTCATGAGTATGAGAACCTGGTGGCAGACATCCTAGCTGAAGGGATGAAGATGTGATGAAGTCTTGCAAGAAAACTTCTTGATCGAGAAATTCCTGACTCCCGGGCCTGCAACAGAAACCACCTGAAGCATAAAAAGAAGGACCTCACCTTGGTGGAACTAGTCAACCACATGAAGATGGAAGAGGCTAATCGCCTCAAGGACAAGCCTGCTCCTAAGCAAACTGATAACTCAGTCAAGGCTAATATGGTTGAATCTTCTAATGTGAACAGGTTCAAGAAGAAGGATCCATCTTTCAAGAAGGACAAAGTTCAGAACAAGAAAGGTCCAAGCTTCAAAAAACAAGGCAAGCCAACTGAGAAGTCCAAGGCATGAAGCTATGTCTGCGGAAAACCGGGTCACAAAGCGTTCCAGTGTTTTCATAGGAACGATATCCAGAAGAATGCCCAAAGCCCAATGGTGATCAAGTTAACATTTCTAAGGGGCCGCAGAATCTGATTGCCATGGTCACCGAGGTCAACTTTGTTGCTGCCACAACCGACTGGATGATCGACTGTGGTGCAACCAGGCACATCTATGCTAACCGGGAGTTTATGATTGACTTCGAAGAAGATGCGGATGATGACCTTGTCTACATGGGCAACTTTGCTACTGTGCAAGTGCTGGGAAAGGGCAAGTTGAGCTTGAAACTCACCTCAGGGAAGTCTCTCACCCTACAGAATGTTCTTTTTGTCCCTTCCATGCGTAGAAATTAGATTTCTTCTGGTTTGCTTGAAGTTGCTGGCATAAAACAAGTCATTGCATCTGGAAAATTAGTTTTATCTACGAATGGTGAATTTGTAGGAAAAGCATATAAGACTAATCTGTTGTATGTGCTTGAGACCGTTATCAATAATGAAATTGGATCTTCTGTTTATATCGCTGAGTCTTTGGATCTATGGCATGCTAGACTTGGACATTTGAATGTTAATTCTGTCAGTCGTTTGCATGAAATGGGATTAATCTCGAACCTAACCAAAAGCGATCATAGAAAATGTGATGTATGTGTTGAGGCCAAATTTAAGAGAAAGCCTTTTAAATCTGTTAATGAAAGGACAACTAAATTGTTGGAACTAGTCCATTCAAACTTGGCAGAATTTAGAAACACTAAAAGTAGAGGTGTTAAGAAATATTATATCACATTTATAGATGATCATTCGAGATATACCAAACTATATTTATTGAGATCTAAATATGAAGCTGAAAATGTATTTTACACATATAAAGCTAAATCAGAGAACCAATTGAATCGTAAGATTAAAAGGATTAGATCAGATACAGGAGGTCAGTATATTACTAATTCTTGGAAAGAATTCTGTGAGAAAAATAGAATAATCCATGAATTTACAGCTCCATATAGCCACAATAAAATGGCATAGATGAAAGGAAAAACAGAACTTTGAAAAAAATGATGAATGCTCTACTTTCGAGTTCTGGTTTACCTAACAATATGTGGGGTGAGGCTGTATTGACTGTGAATCATATACTCAACAGAGTACCTCTTAAAAGGTTAGATAAAATCCCCTACGAGTTTTGGAAAGGCCATGCACCTAACCTTAAATTCCTAAGTGTGGGGGTGTCTAGTTAAAGTAGGTTTGCCTGCTTTTAAAGTTGATGCAATCAGATCTAAGACCTTTGATGTTGTGTTTATTGGATATGCCCATAATAGTGTTGCTTATCGATTCATGCTTTTGAGTGATCGTTCTTTATGTGAATATAGAGATGCTGAATTTTTTGAGCATATATTTCTTTTAAAGAAAAGTGTGGTACAAATTGATTCTATATCTAGTATTGCATCTTCATCTAGAAATTTACCTCCTGAACCAATTCATGAAATTGAACTTAGGAAGAGTAAAAGACAGAAGAAAACAACTAGCTTTGGTCCTGAGTTTGTGACGGCCTTCTTAGCTGAACTCAATGATGTATAGATGGATTAGATGAGACATTCATTAGTGTGCATATGCTAGAGGATGACCCTAAGACATATGATGAAGCTGTGAGTTCAATAGATGCTAGTTTTTGGAAAGACGCAATTAGAAGGGAAATAGATTCAATTATGTCTAATCACACATGGGATCTAGTAGAGATGCCTAAGGGAAACAAAGCCATTGGATATAAGTGGATCTTTAAGAAGAAACTTAAGATAGATGGCTCTGTAGAAAGCTTTAAAGTTAGACTAGTCATTAAAGGTTTCACTCAAAAATACAGGATTGACTTCTTTGATACTTATTCTCATATAACTAAGTTTTCTACCATTTGTACTTTGTTTGCTTTAGCTTCCAGCTATAAGTTGATTGTACATCAGATGGATGTCAAAACTGCATTTTTGAATGGTGATCTTAATGAGGAAATTTATATGGAACAACCTCCAGGTTGTATTGTTCCAGGACAAAAAAACATGGTCCGCAGACTAAAGAAGTCACTTTCTGGTTTGAAGCAGGCACCAAAGTAATGGTATGATAAATTTCATACCATTATAAACTTTGGTTTTAAGGTAAAAGGATCTGATGGTTGTGTTTATTGAAAATTATTTGGTGATGATTGTATTATTATATGTCTATATATTGATGATCTGTTATTATTTAGTACTCACATTAATGCGATTAACACAACCAAACTATTTTTGTCGTCTAAATTTGACATGAAAGACTTAGGTGAAGCTGATGTGATTCTAGGTGTGAAAGAAACTAGAAAATTAATCAATTTGATGTAGTGCCATTAAGAACTCCATATAGCATGCAATTAAATTTGTGGTGAAAGTGTTTCTCAAAATGAATATGCTAAGGTAATTGGAAGTTTGATGTTTTTGATGAACTGCACTCGACCTGATATTGCTTATGCTGTTAGTAGACTTAGTTGGTACACCCATAATCGATGTAGAGATCATTGGATTTCCCTTAACATATTATTAAAGTATCTTAGGGGGACCATGGTTTGGGTTTGCACTATCTCGGATATCCTAATATTTTGGAGGGATATTGTGATGCAAACTGGATTACTGATAAAGATGAAGTTAACTCCACTACCGGTTATGTATTTACAGGTGCCGTTTCTTGGAAGTCTAGAAAACAGTCATGTATAGCTAGATCTACTATGGAGTGTGAGTTTATATCTCTAGATTTAGCTGGTCAAGAGGCCGAGTGGTTGAGAAGCTTACTGCTGATTTACCACCGTGGGGGTGTCAGGCTCCCGCTATCTATCTACATAGGGACTCACAGTCTACTATTAGTGTAGCAAACAGTAATGCCTATATTGGCAAGAAGAGACACATTCGTATTAGACATGAGTCTGTGAGACAACTCATAACAAATGGGGTGCTCAGCTTAGAGTATGTGAGATCAGAGAGGAACATTGCAGATCCTTTGACAAAGGGACTGAACAGAAGGTTAGTCCTTGATTCGTCAAGAGGAATGGGATTTAAACCCGCGTGTTAAGGAATTCATGGTGGATCCCCTTTCTGGTCAACCAGAGTCATGGAAAGACTCATATGGTATGTACACTAATTCCCATTTCTATGAAAAGTGTATTTAGAGGTGAGCTTAACTCTTAATGAACTCATAGCCAGGTTTTGGGCAGTTCTACTAAGAAGGACTTGATGAGTTTACCGCTAATGTTATGAGGTTGAGTCAGTTGACTGTTAATGATTTCATAGCCCACATAGGGTGGTTCTTTTGTGACAGGACTTGATGAAATCATCTACTAGAGTGTGAAGGGTTAGCCTCCTTCTATGAAAGATTCAGGTGATCTTTCTAGAGCGCTCTACCACATCCCAAGGAATTGTTGGCTGTAATTTTTATTTGAGGAATCATAGGGACGCTTTGGTAAGAAGTGTGTTGTTGAGAACAGTTTTTGAATTAGAAGAGTTCAAAACTCGTTCACTCTTTTGATGACAAAACTACTTAACTTCACTATGTGATGGTTCAGATAATAAGATACCGTCCCTTAAGCTTCAAACCTTTTAAAGATGCTCAGAACTTGTTTTCAAAACGGTTTTATTTCCGCACTGTGGGGAATTGTTAGTAATTATAATACTCAATGTGCAGAAATCAGTATTTTGTTCTTCCCACGTCGACTTCATGTATAAAGATATGTTAGTATATACATGGGGTTGTTTTAGTAAGGGTTAGTCAACTAGGAAAGGATCCTCCCTCGCGCGCGCCGCCGCCGCCGTCCGTTCGGGTGGGAGGGTTGGTCCGGTCCGTGTTCGTGGCACGTGCACGGTGTGCGGTTGGGGCCGGTTTTGCTACTTGCAGTAATTTTTTGGGCAATTAAGTTTCGGAACGGAAATTAATTTCGTTTCTGATTCTTAATTATTTTCTAACGTTCTAGTTTGACCGAATCTTGCGATTGAATTTTTCAAAAGCCCACGTTTTGACGAATTCTCCCACGAATTCAGTGGTGGGGAGAGTGGAACTGGAAAAAATTTCTCCTATAAAAGGAGAGAGCTTTCGTTTAACACAAAAATTACCGAGCTCTCTCCCTTTCCTTAAACACCCCTTCTATCATTATGAAACATCCTAACCGATTCCAACTCTTCTTTGACGAGAGTCCGTGATCGAAGAGTGTTGTGTTAACAAAAGGGCCAAGAATTCTCTTGAGATACTCATTACTACGAAAAATGGGCGACAAATCAATCGGCATATATAATCTCACTTGATCCAACTGAATATGCTATTGTTCCTCCTAGATTTCAAACTATCTTCATGAGTCTATGGTATGTTATACTTGACCAAATTGCATTTGCTGATCTACAACAGATGCATAATAAAATAAAAAGCTCAAAAGATGGATCAGTTCATTGGAAAAGTAGGAGCAGATTACACAAGTATAAATTCAGAAAGATGCAAACCAGACATATACTAGCAATAGTTTTAACTTCAAAAGATGCAACCGGATACAATAGCAACAAACCATTTCATACGTACTAAACAAGTTACTTCCCAAAAGTGCCCATCAAATAGCTAATTTCTACTACTTCGTACCCTTTAGTGCTTCAGTTATCATCTCACTCTCTTGCCTAGTCAAATCCAACTTTTTGTCCAAGAAATCCATGTAGAGCTGCTGCCACTTATACTCCATCTCAGCCTTGTCATGCTCATCACAAAGCTCCAATCCCGCCTTGACAAGAGCCTCATCATACCCCGTTTCAATGGGTGCTTTTCCAAGGAATCTCTTCTTATTGTCAGCATGACCCCAAATCCTCCTGCACAGGTCGAAGACAGCCATCTGGTGGGGGCTGAAGCTCCCCTTGTTCGCTGAATAGTTCATATATTTGGACTGGAGCTTTAGTATCTTGTCCACAACGCGCTTTCTCTCAACTTCTAGATGTATAACGATCTCGTCTTCCTCATTCCAAAACAGTTGAAACCCTGATCTCATACTTTCCTCCGATCTCATACTTTCCTCTTCCTGCAGGTTGTTTGAGCCCTCATCCGATCGCGACTTTGTAGCAACAGGAGACTCGAAGCTCGAATTGAATTGTTCCTCCTCCACCGCATTCTTCTTCTTCATCTTCCCAGCATTTGAAGGCTGTAGAAAAGTCAGGTCCGTCACCGGCGCCGGTTGTTTCGTCTTCTTTTTCATCTTCTTTGTCTTCACCGTTGATGTACGAAAAGGAGGGAAATCAAAGGGTTATGGTTTGGTGGTGCTAATGATGACTCGAGTAAAAGGGTATATATATGGTGTGTGATATGATCCTTCGGCTTCCAATTTCCATTGGAATTCTCAAACTAGCAGTTTCAAAGTAGAAAAATCAGTCTTTACATTTGTCGCTACATGCACTAAATATCATTAATTGACTAGGATTACGAGAGAATATAATTTGAAATTTAAAATATAAGGTGGTAAATGTTGAAACATTTTAATCACGAGATACTTAATTTAGTTTAATTCGCGTGTTAGGTATGTGATTTATTATTTAATATTATTTAAAATAAAATAATGTATAATTATATTAAAATTTTTTATATATAAATAAATAATTTTATAAAGTATATCAATATTGAGGTAACAATATAAGTTAATATGTTTGTCATATATAATAAATAGTGATTGAGTTATATATTACTTTCATCGCAATAATAATTTTGTGTATTCTTTATTTTGGACATTTTCTATTATTGTTTATAAGATATTTTTGAATCAAATATAAAATATGATGTTGACTTTTTTTATTATGCTATAGAATAATTTTATTTCCGATTCAGAATAATTTCTATCACATTTATGTCAAATTGAATGTCATGTGGCTATAGTTTAAAGATAACAGTGCTCTTAAAATTTGACACGTATAAAACTGTTCAGAATTAAAAAGAAGACGACATCTATCCAAATCAATGAGAGACTGCCACATAGATTGTTTGTCATGTTGCTTTAGCATTATACAAATAGATTTCTGCCACATTTATGCTAAATTGAATGTCATTTGGTTAAAGTCCCAAAATAACAATGCTCTTAAAATTTGAAATGTGTAAAAAACTTTTCAGAATTAATAAAAAAATGATATTTATCCAAATCAATAAAAAGACTAACGCATGGATTATTTATCATGTGACTTTAGCATTATACGAATAGATTGTTAGACATAGATATCATTTACATTCTAATTATCTTATTTCTCTAGGATATTTTCTCTAATCTTATTTTAATAAGATAGTTCTCTTCAGAGTCACACCATCCAATCCATGGTAATGATATAGAAACTATGTATAATACTGACTTTTCAGTTTTGACGGAGGTATCTATTAACGGAAAGTGCCATGTTAGAATGCTTGTATGGATTCGAATTAAGAATGAATTACATACCGGTCGATCATCTTCAATCAACGGCCCTTGTTTGTCTTCTTAATTTATTTAAATTGGCTCGTGAAGCGCGTGACTCTTCTTCCTCCTTCCTTTTATTCATCCTAATTGATCTCCTTCCATTTTGTGTGTTTCTTTCCGTGCAACCTACAGATCTCTCTTCTCTCACTGTTGCTTTCCATCCAGCGAATTCATCTATTGTTCTCCAGTTAACTCATTCTATCAAGATTGAAGGGGTATGAACGCTCTCTTCTATATCAGTACTGTAATTCATTGATCATCTCTTTATTTTTTGCGCTATCTTTTCATTCACAGATTTTGAGGTTAACGAGTTTATAGATCTCTCTTTTTCATATTTGATCTAGCGTTTTACGTCATCGATCTGTGTGTTTTTGGTTGATTTGACAGTTTTTTTAGCTTTTGATCATGGATTTGGGTTTAAGAATCTCTCTTTTTCACCCCCTGGTATTTTAGGCTATTGCTCTTATTTTTGGTTCATTCGATATTTTACATATATCTTTTTTACAGAGTTTCCTGTTTCAGGATGATTTTTAAGCCATATCATCTTTGTTTTTGTTTAGAGCTTTTGTTTTTGTATTTTCTATGCCATATCATCTTTGTTTTTACATATGGTCTGGACTTCGTTAAAGTAACTTATTTACATAGGTTGACTTTATTTGCAACTACTTAAACCATACGTGCACATTTGTTAGTAAGCGCACATGAAACTCTGTATGCACATTGAAATGATATACGTGCACGATGGTTAAAAGTACGTGTACATTGGTATATTGTACATGCATGTGGTTCATTTCATTTTGCACAAGTACCATAAGCATCTTCACGAACAACACAACATGTTTGTTTTGTAGGATTTAGTGATGACTCCATTTCCACTCTATCCTTTTCCCATGAGAATTCAAAATACTACACGTCATCTACTAATGAAGATATTAAGTCTTTTATGGGTCAACTATTTGAAACACTCAATCACGCTTCGATATTCTATGTTCCGTATGCAAATCATTGCGGTTTTAATATTCTAAAGAGTACGATTACTAAAGCCAGCGATTGTTCTGGTGTGGTTGCTTGGAGATATATAACTTGTAGTAGGGAAGGACAAAAAGAACTTGACAATGTCGTTAATAATGATAAAAGCGTGACTAAAAGGATTAGAATCACTGATATATGTGGACACAATGCTACGATTGATACTTCTGAGGAATGATAAACACATTCCATGGTTCCTCCCTCCCAGATAAACTTTCTTAGGAATAGTATGAATCTTTCTTCTATGCATCTGTAGTTCATAGTCAATTGCATGAAATCTAATATTGGGGCAAGCAAGGCATACAAGCTATACAAGAATTCATTGGGGTCCTAAGAATGCACGCTACTCAATTGAAATTTTTGACGAACCAGTAGCTTTAGTGTTGTTGTTAGTTGAGCTTTGATAGTCAATATGAAAGCTCAATGTATTTCTCTTTGTTTTGATGATAACAAACTTATCTATCTAATCCCTTTGTGTTTCTAAGCTACCCAGGTAATCAGAATACTTGTTGGGTTGCTCTTTCATCACTAAGAGAAGCGCTTCGACTGTTCCAGTCGCGCTTAACAACAAGCGGAGAAATCAAGTTTCACAAGCGGTGTTGAATAACTCCATTAAAGTCCATAATTGAGAGTAATCGAGCTTCTCAAGCCAAGAGGGCGCGCTTGAACAAAGCTGAGTTATGTTGTTGATCACGAGAGTCCACAGAATCAAGGGTGCACGCACTTGCAGAATAGGCTTCCCAAATGCTTGGAAAGGTTGGTGAACGGGAGATTCAAAACTGTGTGCACGTGGGGTGCAAAAAGGGTTTTGGAATTTCTTTGAAGCAACTCCAAGGATTGCTAGCGTGGAAGGAAGACGGTTAGCGAGTGAAGGCACGGATTGCATACGTGGCGACGATCAACAATAGAAGAACAAACCAAATCAATTCCGTCCATTGATCATTTCTAACAACTTGGTTGGAGCACACGGATTGATGAGGTGGCAGCTAGCTTAGTTCGAATTTGTTATCACAAGTTAAGTGTGTTTGTAACTTAGCTTTGATGTATAAATAGGGAACTGTAGCTATCATTCTAAGGGTTACAAAGTGAGAAGTTGAGAAGAGCTTAGAGAGAACTCATTTGTAATCATAGTGAATTGCCTTGTTCTCAGAGCTAGAACGTAGTATTGTAAGAAGAGAGAATACGAGAGTGAGATTCTTAAGAGTGCAGAAGGTTGACTTGTGCTCTTGTTGAAGCTAAGATTGTAATCTCTTTCTATCAATATAGTAGGGTGAGTATTATCCCGAGTCAAGTAGTGACTTAGGGTTCTCACCGTTTAAGAACTCTTCTGTGCAAGTTGTAGTGCGCTTTAAACGCTTAAAGCGCGCTTTATTGTTATCTGACCTGTTTCCACATAAGTGAACATTAGTAAATTCATTGCTAAGTGTTCAAATTAGGTCAAGCACAACTCTAAGTACGAAAGCGCAATATTGTACTTATAGTTGTGCATCTATAGCTTCATGAACTATACAGACATCGATCAATAACTGCTAAAGCACGATCCTACAATTGGTATCAGAGCGAGGTTGTTAGCCAATTTTCACTAATCCTTCTTTGCAGATCTTAAGGATTATCGAAGAGATGAACAATGGCGAGCTTCAACCTTGGTATATCCCTTGCTAAACCTCACACACTCGTTGAAGGGGAACTGGAATGGTGGCTTACCATGACCAGGAACTACATCCAGCAAACTGGCTATCAATGCTGGAGAATCATCGAGAAAGGGGATGAGAAAATCACTGAGACAGATGACACGAAGTGGGAAGCAAAGGAGTATTAGTTGATGGAGAATAATGCAAAAGCTAGACAGCTCATACTCAATGCGCTTTCCAGGAAAGATATTGACAAGGTAATGTCTCTACCCTCGGCTAAAGAGATGTGGACTGCTATCATCAATATGCATTCAGGTAGCGAGGATATGAAGGATAACTGACTGATCGAGCTTAATAGAGAATTATGTGCTATTAATATGGGAGAAAATGAACTTGTCTCCGATTACCACTCTCGTTGTCAGATTTTATATGATAAGATGTTGTCAGCTGGAATGGAGAAGAAATCTTGGGAGTACTCAATGGCATTCATCCATGGGGTGAATTCCAAGTATGCTAATCTCAAGCAAATTCTTCTTTAGTCCAAAGAGACACGAGAATTGCCTATCTCTGTTCTTTCAGGGAAGTTTAAGGTACAAGAGATCAAGAATAATGAAGAAAAACACTCGGGTAGGGAAACCAAGGGCATGGCGCTTAAACTCTCTCGAGTTCTCCAACGGATGGAAAATGATGATGAGGGAGACGATCTTGATGATGATCGTGATGTGGCCATGATGACTAAGCTTGTTAAGAAGTTCTTCAAAAGACAAGGCAGATTCAAGCGGGATCCAGCGGCTAAGCAGCGCGATATCCGAGACTTCACGTGCTTCAATTGCAATGAGAAGGGACATCTAGCCAAGGCATGCCTTCATTCCAAGGTGACTCCAGGCTCAAGATCCACCAAGCACCCCCCAAAACAAGCGTTTGTCACGCTTTGGGGTGAATCAGATGATGACTCCGACGATGGAGAGCAAGAGGATGTTTGCTTCATGGCCGGTGCTGGATCTGACTCAGACTCTGGATCTGAGATTGAGGTACCGATCTTAACTTTGATATATTGCCTAAGTGCAATCTTGTATGTCTTTTAAAAGAACTGATGGTTGAACACAAGCTACTAGCTAATCAAGCTAGTGACCAGCTGGATTAGCTTAACTGTAAGAAGGAAGAGATAGTTGAGCTTTCCAAACGTTTGCATGACAATCCCACTCTACTGACTAAATCATGTGAGTTTTGTCATGGGAACGGGTTGGAAAGACACTATGACTCAACTAAGAAAGTGAAGCTTGATCATATCATATCCAAGCTTGACGGACTTACTAAGCTAGTGGAAGCAAGGTCTGTTCCCCAAACAGTCTTTGTGAAAGCTAGACCTGGACTGGGTTATGACCCCTAGGAGTCTTCCTCCAACATCATCTTTCCTCAATCAAGTGATTATTCTGAAAAATACAAATCACTTGAGCAAGACTTGACTGCTTATAAGAGTGAGAACTCTCACTTGAAGAACAGGATCAAGGTTCTTGAGGATCAACCATCTGAAACCAAAGAATGGTTTCACGGGGAGAAAGCACACCACATGTATGTGAAACAAGAGCGAACCCCCACTCATCCTACGATATTAGAGAAAAAGGAATCATTTAGACCAGGGAAAGGAAAGTATGGTTACATGAGAGGTAACCATTACTGTACTTTCTGTGGTAAAAATGGTCATGCTAGGCGTGAGTGTGAGGTCCTAAAAGTCCTTAAAAACCATCCCTATAAGCCAATGGCTAAACCTAAGGGCAAGCGTAGACGTTATCGGCATTCACATGTCGAGGACGATTGCGCTTTAGCACAAGGAGTTGCACTTCATGAAGCAAGACCTCATGTAGTGCTTGATCTGAACGATCCTAGATACTATGAGCCAGTTCAAAAGACTAGTTCATCAATAGCTATGTCTAATGTTCCCATGAAAGCTTCGCTGGGAGATCAAAGCTTGATTTCTTCTTTTCCGGGTTGGAATGAAGAGTAGGTGGTACATCGATAGCGGTTGTTCCTGTCACATGACGGGCAATCCAGAGTTACTACTCTCATTTAAAGCTAAGGATGGAGGCAGTGTCTCCTTCGGTGACAAGAAGCAAGGAAGGATCAAAGCTAGAGGCAGTGCACATCTAAACAAGTCTATCCTAATCAGAGATGTGAATTTAGTAGAGAACCTTCGGTTTAATCTACTAAGTGTAGCTCAGTCATGCGATCAAGGAGGAAACAAGGTATGGTTCAGCACAAGCGAATGTGCAGTGGTCAGCCCTGAGCAAGAGGTGCTCCTTAAGGGCACGAGAGTTGACAATACTTACCTTTTTTACCACTCCTACACTCCTGAGCGCAATCTGTGCCTTGCTACACTTGATGAGACGACCAGTCTTTGTAACAAGAGAATGGGACATGATAGTCTTCATTTACTCCACAAGTTACAGTCCAAGGACTTGGTTCGTGGTCTTCCTCGGATCAAAGCGGAATCAATGACATCTTGCTCAGATTGCTCCAAGGCCAAAGAGACTAGAAGCTCCTTTCCTTCGATCAAGGTAGTGCAGACAAAGGCTCCTCTTGAGCTCCTCCACATGGACTTGTGTGGACCACTACGTACTCAAAGTAAGGGAGGTAATCACTTCATTTTTGTCATAGTTGATGACTATTCTCGCTACACCTAGACTCTCTTCTTAAAACACAAGAGTGAAACCTTCGAAAAGTTTTGTACTCATGCGCTTTTATTGGAAAAGAGTTTGGGGCTCCCTATTTGTGCAATTCGTTCTGATAATGGAACTGAATTAAAAAATGGAGAGTTCATATCATTTTGTGATGAAAGGGGTATAGCTCATGATTTTTGTACACCTAGAACCCCTGAGCAAAATGGTGTTGTAGAGCGCAAGAATAGGACCCTACAAGAGATGGCACGAACAATGCTACTCTCTAGTGGTGTCGCTTCTTACTATTGGGCACAGGCTGTGAGCACGGCATGCTATATTACTAACCGAGCCTTATTAAGGCCAATCCTAGAGAAAACCCCATATGAATTGCTCAAAGGACGTACACCCAATATCTCTCACTTACGAGTGTTTGGTTGCAAGTGCTAAGTCAATAACAATGGGAAGGATCTCTTAGGAAAATTTGATGCCAGGAACGACGACGCTATCTTCCTAGGTTACGCTCCTAATAGCAAGGGGTACAGGTTCCTCAATCTGAGGACTCAGAGGGAAGAAGATAGCATACATGTGAAGTTTGATGAAGGCCAGCTCGATAGCGTAGCAGAGATGAATGATGATCCACTCACTAGCCCTGATCTACCTCAAGATTCTCCTCACATTCATCAAGATCATCCTTCTACGTCTTCCCCAGGCATAGATAGTGATGATGACGACTGTGGAGGTTGCGCTTCTCGACCTTTGGCTTCAGAAGTTAGCAATCCAAGTGATGAAGCTACTTCAGAGGACGACACTCATGATACAGATCAAGGAAGTGGACCATCAAATGACGATCAAGCTACACCTTCATCATCAAGCTCAGGCCAGGTAACACCCTCAATTACTTCAGCTGGACCTTCTAGCTCTCAAGCGGGATCTAGTAGTGGTCAAGCGCGACCTAGCAGTCCCCAAGCGGGACCAAGTGACCTTTCTGGTGGTATTAGAGACTTGTCAAAGACTACCACGATGACACTACCAGATAATACTGAGGTCACAGTGCGAAATCATCAACAAATGAATGCCCATCCAGTTTCGGCAATCATCTATCAGTTTGAGAAAGGTACCCAAACTCGTTCTAATGTTCTTAACTTGTTAAATTGTAGTGCTTTTGTCTCTTTACAGGAACCAAAGTCCATACAAGTCGCGCTTCAGGATCCAGACTGGATTATTGCCATGCAAGAGGAACTAGAAGAGTTTAAGCGCAACCAAGTATGGTGTCTAGTATCCCGGCCAGGTGATAGAACCGTCATTGGTAAGCGTTGGGTCTTCAGGAACAAATTGGATGATAGTGGAGAGGTGGTTCGTAACAAAGCTCGACTTGTTGCTCAAGGGTATAATCAACAAGAAGGGATAGATTATGATGAAACATATGCACCAGTTGCTCGGCTAGAGGCTATTCGCTTGTTGATCACTTATGCTGCACACAAGGGATTCAAGCTGTATCAGATGGACGTCAAGACTGCTTTTCTCAATGGTAATTTGAATGAGGAAGTGTATGTCAAGAAGCCACCAGGTTATGAAGATCCAGCTTATCCATATCATGTATACTTCTTAGACAAAGCGCTTTATGGGCTTAAGCAAGCACCTCGCGCTTGGTATGACTGTCTTTCGAAGTATCTACTTTCTAACGGATATAAGAGAGGTTTAGTGGACAAGACTCTCTTCATCAGGGAAGCTAAGGGCGATATCCTTATTGTCCAGGTTTATGTTGATGATATTATTTTTGGTTCAACTAACTTGCAGCTTGTAGAGGATTTCAAGAATACCATGAGCCTCAAGTTTAGCATGAGCATGATTGGTGAGCTCAAGTATTTCCTCGGGCTTCAAGTCAACCAAATGGACGAAGGTATAGAGATTCATCAACAAAAATACATCAAAGAGCTACTCAAGAAGTATCAAATGGAGGATAGCAAACCATGTTCTACACCACTCTCAACCACAATGAAGCTTGATAAAGATCTTATGGCTGAGAAGGTAGACCAAACGATGTATAGAGGTATGGTTGGTTCTCTCATGTATTTGATCGCTTCTAAGACCTGATATAGTATTTGTCGTTAGTGTTTATGCTCGATCACATTCAGACCCTCGCGCTTCCCATCTAACTCATGTCAAGCGCATATTTAGATATCTTAAGGGGTCTGATGATCTTTGCCTTTGGTATTCCAAAGGGGGCGGTCTATCTCTTGTTGCCTACACCGATGCAGATTATGCAGGTTATCTAGCAGACCGCAAGAGCACTAGTGGAATGGCTCAGTTTCTTGGACCATGTCTTGTATCTTGGGGATCCAAGAAGCAGAATTGCATTGCGCTTTCAAAAACAGAGGTTGAATATATTGCAACGCCTTCATGTAGCGCTCAAGTTCTCTGGATAAAGCAACAGCTCGTTGATTATGGTATTTATCTCGGTACAATTACTATCTTTTGTGATAATACCAGCGCAATCTGTGTGTCCAAGAATCCAATACATCATACACTGACTAAACATATCGATGTACAACACCACTTTCTACGTAATCATGTGGAGCGCAAGAACATCGAGCTTAGTCATGTATCTTCAGAAGGGCAATAGCGGATATCTTTACAAAAGCGCTTATTCGACAGACTTTCTTAAACCTTCGGGTTCAACTTGGTCTTGTGCGTCTCCATTAGCTTTGAGGCAATGGCTCTGTAAGTAATCTCCATATTGACTAGAACTAGCGAGCTTGATATCAATGTACAAACTTTAGTGGCTTGCGCTTAAAAGCTTGATTGATTCATACTTTATAGTTGTTCATCAAACTGAATTAGCTCTAAAGTTATCTTTCTAGTTTAGCTTGATTTGATATGATCTTAGTCAATTGCATGCTCTTCTTTGCCAAAACTTTGACAATGGTGATCGTCTTCTACCCATATTACATGCCTAAGAAATGATCCATTGCATAGGTGTCCTTAGCCTGAATAGATGTTACACTTCTCTCGTCCTTAATTAAACTCCACATTAGAGAAGTATTCATTTGGTGACAAAAAGCTCAATTCCCTCTTTATATGCACATACGCTTACATCTTACTTGAGTGATTGAATGCTCTAATGTCCCCAATTGAAATGTGCATTTCTTGTTCATTATATTATTTGCATAGTGGTTGGTAAGTTTGACATTGGACATCACACATACACTTCAAGCGGCATCTAGCCAGTATTGAGCTTCATCAGATTTTATTGGGTTGTTGTGATTTTGGTTGAGCTTCAAGTTTAATGTCTAGTTTGACTTTGGGTTTGAGTTTGCTTAGCACCGAGGTAACGGCTAGTTGGAAAAAGGTACTTTCTACTATTCAGAGGTAACGGGTACTTGTGTTTATAGCCGTTGGGTTGAGCTGCCTGTCACGTCCTTGTTTTCTATTGGACCGCTTCGTCGACTATTGCGCTGCCTTCAGAATTCATCCGGACCGTTGATTTAATCGGTGGAGATTGGTTGCAAGTGCCTATATATATACGAGGTAATTCCTACTTTCATATTTACCCTATCTTTTACTCACTTGCCAACTCTCTCTCTCTCTCAAACTCCGATTACATTGCTCCTCCCTCATTCCCTCTCTCTCAAAATTACCATGGAAAACCTTAACCTTGCTGCCCTATATCCAGAGACCAGAGAGAAGGTCGAGCTCGTCCTTAAAGCTCAATCTTCTTTCTCTGCTGCTCCATCAACCTCCACAAATCCTCAAGCTCAAGCTCCTCAAATTACAGCCTCCTCTAAAACTCCATTACCTCCTACCACAGATCCCATTCCCACTCCAGAAGAACCTACCTCACCCAAACTCCCTGCGATCGATCTAGATCTCGCGGCCCAAGATCTTGCACAGTCCGGGTATGATCAGAGTACAATGGCTCAGTTTATAGCTGATCTAGAACAGGAAGAAGAGAAGACACCCTCCGATCTTCCAGAGCTGAAAGCGGATCTGGAGAAGTCGCTTGTTACTCCTGGTAAGGGCAAAATTGCGCTCGACATCGAAACGACCACTCCTTCCAGGTTAGCTACATCTCAGTTCTTGTCTCCTCAATAGCTGGTTGCTTCTCTTCCTTCTGAGTCTGATGATGACGACTTCACGACTCAACGTGCTGGTTCTGCCTCTCCGTTGCATCCTTCTACTCAACGACCGGACCGTCAAAGCGACATAGTCCGTCGTCATGGGCGCAAGAGCAAGCCCCACGTTATTGAGCAGGTAGAATCTTCTGATGGTTCTGAGCATGACTCTCCTCCACCGAAAGCGCTCCCAGAAACAGGTACTTCTAAAAGGTCCAAGCAATCTAAGCCTGTCAGTGCTAGTGAGTTTCCTTCGATCCCTCCAGGTATAGCGAAGCGCACCTTCCTCTACCCCGAAATCGTCACTCAAGATCTTCTAGTCGAGCTCAAAGACTCAGCGCACGTGCAAAACTTTTCCGGTTGGCTGAATATGCAGGGTTAGGATAAGCTTGAAACAGAGCCCGCCCATTGCAACGAGGTAATTCTCGAGAAACCTTTCTGGTGAAAGACTTGGCAAAGGCCATTGGGCTCACTGGTCAGTCTAGTGGGTTTGGACGCTTGTATAAGAAGAACTGGCCAGCTGGTTCAAAATAGCTCAAGGAAATTGTGTTTGCCTCTCCAGTGCCCAAGCGCAGTTTGACCGTGGATCTACTCAAGCCCAGTCACCTTTTGTTACACCACTTCATCATCACCAACATAACCCCTCACAACTACGACAGAGAAAAGGTGATCATTGTTGATTGTTGCATTATGGCAGCCGTGCTTTCAAATTAGGTGTTTAACACTGCTCAAATTATGATGAGCCACATGGTCCTTTGTCGCGCTGCTACTTCAGGTCCTTTGCCTTTTCCTCATATAATCTGCAAGATGTTGAAGGCTGGCGCGCTTTACGATAATGCTCTAAAAGAATATGCTTGCTCAACCTTCCTCACCAATGATACAATATTCGCTATTCTGCTTTACATGCCCGAAGGCGCGCATCCGTCCAGGTCAAGGTTTGACCATAGCCCTCACCCTCCTGCCGCTGTTGGATCCTCTGACGCTTCAGGTATAGTTGCTGCCTTGGAAGCGCATCATGATCGGGTGGAATGTCGTTTGGCGGAGATGTGTGAGTCAATTGAGAAGTTTGCTACGTTGGTGCAGACTGGCATGGATCGTATTATTCAGCTGATGATAGAGGCAGATGATCGTCTCTAGTATGTATGTGTGGTGGTTGCGCTTTTGAAGAACTTTTGCTTGTTTTTCTTACTCCCTACTATGCTTTGATATATGATGAACTAGCTCCTTAGGATTCCTACCCTGTTTTTTTGGCAGTTTGGTAAATGATTAATGGAGTATGTGCTCTTTTCTTTCATATCTCTGAGAGCTTGCTAATGTGATGCTTTGGTTGCTTAAGTTGTTTTTATTCACTATTTTGTCTTGAACTGACTTCTAAGCTTGGACAGTGCAACCTACTAGCTTTCTTACTATATGATTAAGCTTTTAATTTTTTCGATGATGTCAAAAGGGGGAAGAAAACAGGTACACCCTTCATTGATTAAGGGGGGAGTATAAGACCTTCTTGGTCTTAGGGGGAATAAAAAACTGTTGGTTAAGTACTTAGTAAGGGTACTTCGACCTATTTCCGAATCTGAATATATGATTAAATTATAAGTCTTTTGTCTTCATTTTGATCATTATGGAAAGCATATGAGCTTACATGTAAAAGGTTTGTCATCATCAAAAAGGGGGAAATTGTTAGTTGAGCTTTGATAGTCAATATGAAAGCTCAATGTATTTCTCTTTGTTTTGATGATAACAAACTTATCTACCTAACCTCTTTGTATTTCTAAGCTACCCAGTAATCAGAATACTTGCTGGGTCGCGCTTTCATCACTAAGAGAAGCGCTTCGACTATTTCAGTCGCGCTTAACACCAAGCGGAGAAATCAAGTTTTGCAAATGGTGTTGAGTAACTCCATTCAAGTCCAGAAGTGAGAGTAATCGAGATTCTCAAGCCAACAGGGCGCGCTTGAATAAATCTGAGTTATGTTGTTGATCATGAGAGTCCACAGAAGCAAGGGTGCATGCACTTGCAGAATAGAGCTTCCCAAATGCTTGGAAAGGTTGGTGAGCGGGAGATTCAAAACTGTGTGCACGTGGGGTGTGAGAAGGGTTTTGGAATTTCTTTGAAGCAACTCCAAGGATTGACAGCGTGGAAGGAAGACGGTTAGCGAGTGAAGGCACAGATTGCATATGTGACGAAGATCAACAATAGAAGAACAAACCAAATCAATTCCGTCCATTGATCATTTCTAACAACTTGGTTGAAGCACACGGATTGACGAGGTGGAGCTAGCTTAGTTCGAATTTGTTATCACAAGTTAAGTATGTTTGTAACTTAGCTTTGATGTATAAATAGGGAACTGTAGCTATCATTCTAAGGGTTACAAAGTGAGAAGCTGAGACGAGCTTAGAGAGAACTCATTTGTAATCCGAGTGAATTGGCTTGTTCTTAGAGCTAGAACGTAGTATTGTAAGAAGAGAGAATACGAGAGTGAGCTTCTTAAGAGTGCAGAAGGTTGACTTGTGCTCTTGTTGAATCTAAGATTGTAATCTCTTTCTATCAATATAGTAGGGTGAGTTTATCCCGAGTCAAGTAGTGACTTAGGGTTCTCACCGTTTAAGAACTCTTCTGTGCAAGTTGTAGTGCGCTTTAAACGCTTAAAGCGCGCTTTATTGTTGTCTGACTTGTTTCCGCATAAGTGAACATTAGTAAATTCATTGCTAAGTGTTCAAATTAGGTCAAGCGCAACTCTAAGTACGAAAGCGCAATATTGTACTTATAGTTGTGCATCTATAGCTTCATAAACTATAGAGACATCAATCAATAACTGCTAAAGCACGATCCTATAGTTGTGGTATGGACTTGATGTTGTACTCAAGTCCAACACCTAGGTCAATATCACCACAACCTCTTTTCACAGAGTAGAGATATCCTGAATAAGCTTCCACTAACAAGCGGCGATGATTGTGTGTTAAGGGATGAATGGAGATGCTTCTTTTCCTTCATACTCCCCTTCTTCTCTTATGTGTTACCTCTATAGGTAGCTCGTCATTTACCTCTCCAACATCCTTATCCTCACCTTTGTTAACTGGCTCGTTTGTTTCATCATCTTCATCAGATGGTATTTGGAGGCTTTGAAGTATTTCTCTCTTTCATTTCTGAGACTCAAGGCTCTTTACAGGCTTCTTCTTTTTTAGTGTTACCTCTCCCTTT
>NW_027367661.1:0-55975 GCF_046119375.1 Phyllobates terribilis
TAATGCAATTGGGTGATGGGTCTATTATTCGTCCTAGGGGAGTAGTGGAAAATGTTCTAGTAATAAAGGCTAAAGTCGTATGCCTTATTAAAGAAATATCCAAACTCTCACTATAGAGTATAGTGGTAGTAAGGTTCAAACCCAAGGGAGACAAATGTTTCCCTTTCAAAGTTTAAATGTGATCAACGAGTAACTAGGGGGGGGGGATTATGTTTGTAAGAACAACAAAGCACACAATAGAGAGAAGTGAATAGATGAGTAAAGAGTTCACTTATCCGTTCTAAGCAATCAAATTGGTGTGTGGATCATAGATTCCTAATAAAAAGTGTTCTAACACATTCAATTGGTTGTCCTACGCTTTGTTCATAAAAAATAACTAGTCCAAATAGTCTAGAAACCCTAATCATGCTACAACCAAGGAAATCCCAAGAGTTAATAACACAACTGTATGAAGCTCAAAGATAAGTAGGTTCATGCAATACCATTGATAAATAGTCGGTACTTGACATGAATTCAAGATCTCTACCCTATAGGCACTAGCAAATAGTTCATGCAAATAGAGTTTCCTACCGAAAGGAAAGATTCTTTAAATTGAATTATCAATCCTAGCAATATGATAGATATCAATAGATCTAGTTCATGACTCTAGAACAAGCAACATAAATCAATGCAAGATAAAGCTCATGAGATCAAGAACAATACATCAATTGAAATAGAACACGAGTGTTGAGAATCTTACCACAAAACCAAATCCAAAGGCTTAAAACTTCAACGTGAACACAAGAGTGCTTAGCTCATCGTTCTAGATAGAAATGCAAAATACAAAAGAGCGAGTATTTCCAGAAAATGTGTGATCAACTAGTCAAAACCCTAGGAAAAACGTTATAAACCTCCTCCCAAAAAGGTAACTTCGAAACCCATTAAACACCATAATGTCAAGGCGGTTACAAAATCTCTTTGGTCAAAACATTACTCGGGAGGCGTGACCGCGGTTGCCGAACCGCGGACACGGTTTGGTCTATTGCAAATCTGAGTTGAACGCTGAGAACCGCGATGGCGGTCGGCTAACTGTGATCGCGGTTTGGTCTCTGCAGGAGGTTCTCCATTTTGGCACGTTTTTGTCTTCACTTTAGCGTCTTTGGTCCCGACACCTCATATGCTTCCTCTAATGGTTAATTGATTCGGAAATGCCACTAAATTCGCGTAAAACCCTCCTTTGATGCCATCGGGATTGCGCCTATCAGCTAGTTTTGGTCGATAGGTTAGTCCTTCCTACGGATTTTATGTACTAGATATGGAGCATGATAGGAATACTACACCTATACTTCTAGGTAGACCATTTATGAGGGCCACAAGCACTAAGGTAGATTTAGGGAATGGGACCTTGTCATTAGAGTTTGGTGAGGTGGTGAGATTTGACATTGTTGAGGGTCTAGTGAGGATGTGGCTAGTGTGTTTGCTTAAAGTGATTGATCTCGTAGGGGATACTGATAGTAATGTGGTGGCTTTGGCCGATGGGCCCCCGATGCTGATGTTAGAGGGAGACAAGCCTCCCCCTCTTCCTCCTATTTTGAAGGTACTGAGAGTCACGACTGCATTACCTCCAGGGTACTACATAGAGAAGAGGAGCTGATTTGACTATGGGTTCAGAAAGTGGAAAGGAATTAGGCAGTATTACATTAGAAAGGATGAGTTGGCCCTCAGGAGGCCTAGGGGTGATAGAGAGCAAGAAGTGGGGCCTACGACTTTAACCAAAGGCGTTGTCCGGGAGGCAACCCGCCCAAAGAGGTATTTTCTCACTTCCATCTTTCTTTTACCTTTGTTCCTTATTGACAATGAGGACATTGTATAGTTTAAGTGTGGGGGAGGGGAATAACTTACCTATCTTTGCATTTTTCAGTTGTTTTTGAGATTTTTGAGAAATTTTTGAATTTGTAGAGTCGGTATTAATGTCTTTTCCCCTATTTTGATGTTGTGTGAACTTCTATAATGGTGCATGGATTTCGAATCTTCTTACTATGTTTTAGATGTTAATATTGCAAATATCTATGATGAGGATATGATTGATCAAATTGAGGACTTTGACTTGAGCATGTTGATTATGATTAGGATGCATTAGGACCAATACTAAGATTGCAAGTTTACCATCTCATCTCTAGTTTTCTCATTTTGTCATAATATTTTGCTTCCGTCTTTTTTCGCTACAAATAAAATAAAAGAAAATAAAAAGGTAGTGAACTCATAGTAAAATAAGAAAGAAGAGCACGTGATCTCAGTGGTGTGAAAGATCACCTCGGGTTCAATCCTCCACGACTAAATAAGCAGAGAGTTTCATTAGTTGGCCCGGACCGTAAGACGGACATGCCCGATACCTAATAAGTGTTTATAAAGTGAAAAAGTTAAGTGAATAGTTTGAAAAAGAGCAATAGAAAGTCGCATGTGATATTATTTGAGTTGAGTTGTGGTTTTTTGTTTGCTTTCAATGGTATTGGAGCTTATGCATTATTATCATAGCCTATGAAGCATGCTAGGATAAGAATTAGTCGTTTATTTAATCTTCCGTTATTCACATTAATATATTACTTGGGTAGAGACAACTTTTGCATAGTTTGAAGATTCAGGTTAACGTACTAGCATAGGGCGAACATAGTTCAAATTCGGGGAATAAATGATGCTATTGTTGGGTTAGTTTAGAGTCTTGTTAAGTCTTGCATTATTTTTAGAAATTTCTAGTAGAGTCGGAGTCTACGCCCGTGCCTTGATGATTGTAGGTACTTAGAGCTAGAATGTTGCTTCGACAACCACTGCTGTCAAGTCTTCCATACTCGTTGAGGTTGCCTAAGAGTTAGCAGCAGCTTACTCGAGGACGAGCAAGGTTCAAGTGTGGGGGTGTTTGATAGGCGATATCTAGTATGGGACAACAAGTGGTCATTAGCATCATTTATGGGTGATTTGGTATGATTATGACGCATATTACCGTGATCCGGATCTTGCGAAGGAACGAAGTTATTCACAAGGATTACAAACATTCGAGGAGAAGATTGCCAAAGGGACGAAGCAGGAGCCGCGCACACACGGACGCAGCCGTGCAAGTCTGCAGAGTGCTTGGCGCGACCACGCATTAGGTGGCGCGACCACGCCATTTTCACGGAGGAACATGGAGAAATCGTCCTAGGCGTGACGCCCGTTACATGCGCGACCGCGCCCGTGTCGGGCTGAAATTGCTGCGAAACCCCATTTCACCGAGATTGCACTTTGGGATTTTGATTATTTTTGATGGAGCTCGGGCTGGGCCTCTTTAGTTTAGTATTATTATAATAGGATTAATAAATAGGATGAGATGTGCCTCAACCCTAATCATCTTCATTTTGACGTTGTTTTCTAGTTTTGCATTTATGTAGTTACAATGACCCAGGAGTAGTCCACTTACTTTGTTCGATTGGTGGAGTCCAACAAATGATTTGATTGTAAGACTTCTATCATTGGTTCTTAATTATATCCTAGTTGTTTTATCTCTCTTGTGCTTGTTGCTGTTGAATTGATTTACTTGTCTGGCCTGGTTAACAAGGTAGATTATGTCTAATTCATGTTGCTAGGTCTGACTTGTCCGAGTTGGAGAGTCTTATCATAGGGTAGCAAATCATTACATGACCTAGTTGGGATTTTAATCGTGTGGAGAGATAATGATGTGTTAAATATCGGCCTTGATAGTTTCAGGGTTGTATTTAGGTAAGGGCTATTAGGACTAGTTGGACTAATAGCTATATAAGAATAGGGATTATGAACTAGAGGATATAAACATTAGGATAGAACCCGAATGGAAGAAGTCAATGATGAATCCAGTAGTCTGTTAGGTGGATACTAGTTGAGCAAGGTGTTTTTCCCATAATTGTTTCCAATCAATTATTAGTTAGTTTGATTCAGTACAATTTCCCCCCTTTGTTACTTTTTGAGTTTATTAAATCCAATATCACAAGAACTGATTCCTGATTCCCTGTGGGATCGACCTTGTTTTACCACTCTACTAGTTGGAGTAGTTGAATATGTATTTTATTATTTCGACACGACAGAACGACGCTCATAAAATATCATTAGATTAGTAATATTATTTTCATTGTTGGTTTGAAAAGTTTTTGGTTTCATAAAATCCATAACCCCTTCTAGGAAATAGCAAACGTAAAGAATTTTTTCTTGGATGAGTTTGTTTTTAGCATGTAGAGGATGTGTTTCATGAATGTATCATCCGATTTTATGGAGTTAATAATTATATTGATTGACAGGTCTTGCTCTTGGATATGGCTCATTATAAGGGCATTTGAGAAAAAAGGATGAATGTCATCCTCGGAGAGACATCGGCAATTATTAGAGTTCAATCTATGGGTATATGCTTTTGATGGAGTTGCATTTTAGAGTGTAAGATATGCTTTTGATGGAGTTGCATTTTAGAGTGTAAGTCGTTATGAGTAAATTTTCAAATAAAATTTTTGACTTTAGGATAAATATCCATTTTCGATATCCATGAGTAATAGTCTATATGTTGAGTATTATGACTCGTTAGATGTTCAAACGCATATTTGGTAGATAATTTACAATTTTTCTAGGAATCCAGAAGTTTTTTGTCAGGAGTTTTATTTGAAGGGAGTCTAATATGAGAAATAATACCCATCCCGACTTCGTTGAAATTTGCTTTAGTTTGTGAATGTTCCAATTTTGGTCTGAAATGAAGGAGCTATAAGTCTAGAGTGTTTTCTATGCAGACATTGGCTAGAAAAAATCGTTTTAAGTTTGATCTTGGGAACCAATTGTCTTTCCAGAGAAAAATGGATTCCAAATTGCCAATGCACCACCAGAGGCCTTTCTTGAAATCCATTTTAAGTTTAATCATTTGGTACCATTGACATGACTTTTGTTTTTTCAAGCTCTCATGGTCCTAAATATCACACCATTTCAGGTATTTTACTTTGATAATATTAACCTAGATATTCTTTTATTCAATTAGGATTTTCCATAATAGTTTTATTTGTAGGGCTTTGTTCATAGGTTTGGCTTTCCTATGGAAAGATTTTGTCCTAACTAATAAAGTGTGAATGATTGTTGCCTTTGTTCCAGAATAATATAAGATTAGTTTTATCTAATTCAGCATGGATGGAGGAGAAGCATGAAGCTTTGTATAATGTAGTTTGGTTTGGCTGATAGGATTGATCTTCTAAGGGTAACTCTACCCTCTTGCGACAAGAATACACCTTCCATTTTGAGAATTGGGTCATTGCCGAGAGAATGACTTCTTTAAAAGTGTCTTTTTTAACTTTTCCTTTTATGATTGGAAAACCTAGATATTTTTTTGAAGAAGTTGTTTTAAGAATGTTCGTAATTTACTGAATATTTAATTTGGTGATTCGTTGTTCTTCGAGTAGTCTGGAAGGAATATTAATGGCCATTTACACGTTCATAATAGTCTTCAATTATATCTTTCACTGTTTGTTTGGCCGAATTTTTGGCTTTAGTGAAAATAATGATACCATCCTCAAAGGATAAGAAAGGAATGGTAATCTGATGTACATGTCTATGACGGGTATTTATTCATATTTATATCATATTTTAAGTGTTATTATGAGCTACATTAGTGATACATGAGATCGTTTATAGGAATGAAAACAAACACCTATGCTAATGCAAATAATAGGAGATAAATGTCTTGTCAATTTAATTCCCTAAATAACACTAAATCCTCTTGACCAGAATATAGAGGAAGTAAGGGTCGAACCCACGAGATGCTATCAACTTATTTGAATTTCAATTGAGCATTGTGATTGGAAAACAAAGGGTTGGGTTCTGTTGCTAGAAAATGATAGAAAAATCTTGAAAAAAATTATTTGACAAAGTTATTAGCTAACTACATCTCCTTATTAAATGATGATGATGATCAAAAGTAAATCCATAAGAAAATTCTTATAGAAAATTGATCATGTTCCTATACAACAAATAATTAGCAACTCAAACCGATCATACTAAATCTATCCAAATTAGTTAACTACGACGAATGCTTATAGTTCAAAAATAAGGAAGAATTAAGTTAAGAACACCAGGATATAGGCAATGAGTGACTAGCCTACAATTCAATTTTCTACACAATTTCCTAGTTCAAACCGAATCTAGATTTTCATGCATGCTTCGAAGAAATAGAGTAAGACAAACTAATTAATATGACCAAGATTATGTGAAGAACTAATTAAATCCTAGGTGATCAATTTAGGACTAAACTAACAATTCAATTTCAACATTATTCAAGAGAAAAGCAACCCATCCATGCTGTAAATCAAAATGAATAAACTCATATCATTCACCAATAATACTTCAACTACTTTACTACGAAATAAGGGAGAATACCCTCCATATCCGGAATTACAATTGATCTTGATGAAGAACGCTTCAAAAAACGAGGCACGTAAAACTACGCTGCCTCGAAAATATCTCCTAAAGTCTCTCCAAAATGCTCTCCCAAGGTTAAGTGAAAAGAAGCCTTTTTATATCTTTTTAAAAACTTTATCTAGAAGATTACAAAATTCTAATTATATAATTAAAACCAATACAGAGAAATAGAAAAAAAGCTAAGAATCCGTAGAAATCACAAAATAAAAAGATAGCAAGAGAACTAGTCTTGTTTTGTTGATGCGGTGACGGGATGGCACGCCGCCGCTTATTCCGGAAATAAGTTTGTAACTGTTAAGACGGGCATCGCTGGTACTCAGGAAGCCGCTGCCATAAGATCAGTCCTAGACTCCTTCAACCCCTTCATGATGTTCAACGTTGCTCATCTTCGCTTCTTTTCTTCTTCTCTCCGTGTGTAAAATATTCATAAAATTCCAATATAAGATATATATGGTCGTAAAGAGATATGAACCAAATACACTACAATAATGCTCATAATCGCACTAAAAGTATGTAAAAACTGTGCCCGTATACTGGTTGTATATGTGTACATCAAACTTCTCCACACTTGAACTTCTACTAGTCCCAAGTAGAATCATAATACCACTCCTTTCTCAATACAAACCATGTAGAAATACCAAGTACAAATTCGCTCACATAAAGATAACATTCGATAACGGTCACTTCCCATTCCAACCCAAGCTATACAATGTCGTCTAACTCTCAACATAGAATGCTTTCAACCTCCACAAAAAATAGTAACTTGTAAAATGTGACCGTGTCGCTGAAGTAAATGTAGTCGATATGACCAACGAACATCCTAAATCTCCTCTAAAAGAAAGGTAAAAAAAAACAATAAAAAATCCTAACTCCAACCTAATCATCTCCTCTCCAAACTCCATGTAATTACCGACTCTACTAGAAATGTGCATCAACAAATGCAACTCAACCACCAATTCTCAACATAGCACAAGCACAACAATATGCATCAAACACCGGGAAAAGAAATGTAATCCTAGCATCTACTCCATGCCATCCTCAATAGTGCTCCAAAAAATCTCCAAAAGAAAGTAATGAGCAAAAATACCTCTATAGATATAAAAAGCTCAAGATAATCCATCAAAGATATCTAATCATGTAATCTTAAATGAGAGGTAAAAATAAAACACAAAATTAATCTTCAACTTATCGCTCCTTGTGAAACCTACCGAAACACTTCTGTACTCCAACACTTATGTCACTGACGCCAATAATAGAGAAAAGAACCATCCTAAACACTCAAATTCTTTTCATTTCAATTCTTGCTTAAACGCCCTTTCAACTTTTCACTTAACATTCTAAAAAAAGTGATCTCACCCACCTCACAAAAGGTTTTCATTCATCCAAGGGTTTAATTTTTGGCTCTTTAATATTTATGCCTATTTTATTTTATTTATTTTCCAGATTTATAGAGAATGTACAAATAGAGAATATAAGTCTACTTCCCCCCACTTAAACTAAGCATTGTCCCCAATGCAAATATCAGACAAATGTGAAGAGCAAGGGAAGAATAGAAAATATCGCTACTGCTGTGGTGGTGGTGGTAATCCGGGTAATGAAACCTAGGAAAAGCGTGCCACTACTACAATATCAAAAGGTTTTCATTCATCCAAGGATTTAATTTTTGGCTCTTTAACATTTATGCCTATTTGTTTCCCAGTTTATAGAGAATGTACAATAGAGAATATAAGTCTACTTCCCCACACTTAAACTAAGCATTGTCCTCAATGAAAATATCAAAAAATGTGAAGAGCAAGGGAAGAATAGAAGAATACCGCTACTGCTATGGTGGTGGTGGATAATCCGGGTAATGAAACCTAGCAAAAGCATGCCACTACTACAACATCAAACTCACCTGCTCGTCTTGGTGAGCCTTAGGAGCGTCTTGTCCATCCCAATGAGTGTCTTGGATGCCAGTGAAATCAATAGAGCATTGGTCCAAACTTCTCACACCCTCGTAATCCATGTGGCCATAAATCCTAGCAAACGTGCGAAGGTCCCAATCAGTATAGTTCTCACCCGGGAAAGGCAAAGGATCGGGCCTAGGAAGTTCAAACTAATGAACAGTCTGGGAGCCAAATAAATAAGTATGTACCTCCCGCGGTACTGTAATCCTATAGTGTGGTATCTGATCATAGATAGTGTTGGACCTTATCATGTAAAAATCCCGCATGCGAACAACGTTAAACTGATACACGTGGGGAAACAGGCTCCTCGTCGGGACGTGCAATGTTCAAGGCGTCACCATTCAGCGTAATCATTCCCTCGATGCATATCTTCCCCTCGGTATCTCCGTGGAACATCTCGTAGCTCCTAAAAAATATAGCGGCCCAATCCATATTTTCGGTCCCATTATGTGTAAATATCCACATCGTCCTCAAATCCGCAATAGAGATCTTGTTCACCTCTGCTTGTCCATAGAAAGACATACGGACCACCTTGTGGGTGATACGAAGGCACGGGTACGACAAATGGTAGTTGTAATTCGTGATAGCAATGTCATAGTTCAAACTCGTGGACCAGAACCAAAATTCGAATGGCCCATCCTCTTCCTCCCCAATTGCCACCAGTTCCGAGGTGACTCCAAAAATACCCTACAACTCTACTATCCTTAACTGAACGTAATGGCCATGGATGTGAAACTTAATCTTCTTGATTTGAAAGAAACTCTCATGTCCAACTCACGAAGGTGGGGGAGGAATCATCAACGAAACCGCCAAGACCGGCGTGCGCGAACATCTCCCTTAT
The DNA here is from genome assembly GCF_046119375.1 of Phyllobates terribilis. Taxonomy (NCBI): domain Eukaryota; kingdom Metazoa; phylum Chordata; class Amphibia; order Anura; family Dendrobatidae; genus Phyllobates; species Phyllobates terribilis. Next base: position 9,217 of record NW_027367661.1, read on the forward strand.
GCAAGTATCAATCCCCGACTCCCGGTTGAAGTTTTGTATCAAAAAATATGGTGCTTATAATATCGCTGTTGCACACATTGGCCGGATCATAGCCAAATCGATGACTTTCTTAGCTTTCTTTTCCGGAGGACCACAACTCGGGCCGGACCCAGAGGACAAAGCTCAGTTGTCAGTACTCATTCTCGAAATAGGAATTGAAAATCTCGAAAGGAGTAGTGGTGGGGGGTGTGGATTGGTCTCAGCGGTAGCCAGGATTAACTCTGGAATTTTCTACTTTCACTCGGCGGTGGACGCGGGTTGACAGTGGCAGTCACCGGAAATGTGGAATTTATAAACTTGAAACTAATAGTCGTGGGCGCCGTAGAATGGATGGGTGTACGTTTGAACGGAGGAGCGGGCGTCGATAGATAGAGGCGACCTCCGAACAGAATCTAAAGGTGGTGAATACTTGGTGAACCAAGAATCGCTTTGCTAGGTGCTCAAACACTTCCAAATTCAGCAAACGAACCGCCAAATTGTAGATCTGGAAGGAACAAACCTTGTGGTACTCGTGGAGTGGGATAATCTTGGTTGAGTCTCCCGGAAATCGTGTTTGACGTTGCGAGCAATGGACATATAAACTGCGGAGGTGGTCGCCGAAATGATGTCGGGGAGAAAACTCAACTTACACTCGAAATTCGAATGGGAAAAGGGGTATTGTGGCTTTTGTGGTGAAATTTTATGGGTTTTGTGGTTTATTGGGGAAAGATGATGGTATATGTGTTTGTGAACTGGAAAGAGAGAGAGAGAGGGGGATTGTATTTTGATTGTTAGGGTTTAGGGAGAGTTGGGGGAGGAAGAAGAAGAAGAATAGGTAGAAGCATTTTTGGGATTTTTTGGCTTGTCATTTAAATTTCAGGAATCCTCACAAAAACATCTACACTCATCCAACTCATTCTTTTCACACAACTCTCTTATCTTTTAGTTCAATCTCCTTGAACATCTCAACACCTAAAAAGGCTCCCTCACTCAATTTTTTTTTCACATTGTAGACTTTTCCTCGGTTCTTATCTCATTCCCTCATAACATAATTTTGGAATATATAATTTTTTTCTTTCCGCTCTATTATTTTCCGCTCTATTTTTATTCGCTCATGTATTTTTCACACTCCGAATGTTTTTCTCACAAAACCTTGCTTTCACTCGGGTTTGAAAAGTTTGGTTCAAAAGACAAAATGATTTTTACACAATATAGCTATTTCTTGCGAAAAACACAACTCACTGACTCGATCTAAGCTATGAATTCAAAATCCAAGCTAAACTAAGAAAAATAAAACTACCTTGCTTGGGTTGCCTCACGAGAAGTGCCTTATTTAGAGTCATGGCTCGACTCCTATCATAGCTCAACTCAATGATGAGTTGTCCACGTTCTCGGAGCTTTGACTCGCCAAACATGGAAACGACTAGGACCTACTTTCGGACTTTGTATTGAGTTCCCCACACTTAGTCTTTTTGGGGAGTCCATTAGCAATTCGCTTACCCTATGCATAAGAATCAACAATTTGGGGACTAGGTCCTCCTTCCAAGGTTAGTCCGGTGGGGAAATTGCCCAAATCATTTTTGTCTGAGCATGGAACAACTTCGTCAATCCCATATAGAGACTGAACCGATGGTTCATTGGTGATTGTCCCGTCCATTTTGAAGGTGACAGTCTTACCACCATGTCCCATAATAGTCGTGACAGCTCGCACATCAATTACCGCACTTGCGGTCCTCATAAATGGTCTCCCTAGAATTACGGGGACCTCCTTGGCTTGATACTCCATGTCTATTACATAGAAGTCTGTGAGAAAAGTAAACTCACCCACACCCACCCATACGTTTTCAACCTTACCTAATGGGAGTATGTTAGTCTTGTCAATCAATTGAATGGAAACTCTAGTGTATTGCATAGGTGCAAGGACAAGGTCATAATATAAATAAGAAGGAAGGACATTTATTGACACACCTAGATCAAGAAAAGCTCGGTTGATGTCCATTTTCCCAATGTTGATCGGAATTATGAACATGCCAGGATCCTCCTTCTTTCTAGGCATATTTTCAAGCATTTGGTATGGTGCTTGTCCTTCATCTTCTTTTTAAGAGCTCTTATCTCTTTCTCTTGTTTCCTCGCTGCCATCTCTTCTAGGAATCTTGCAGCAACCGGGTTTCCTTTCATCTCCTCATATAAAGATGTGTTCTCCTTGATGTCGCTGAATTCATCGATCAAATCTTTGTGGGTCTATAGAAGCCTCATCCAACTTACAACGGTCGGGATCGTCTCCTCATAAGGTAGCAACCATTCAGGAACCTTCGTTGGGTTCTCACAAGTCATAACCGCTACATGTAGAACAACATAAGAATATAGGACCTCATCATTGATCACGTTTGGATGATAACGTGTTCCTGGTTGTGACGGACAACTATCCTCAGAGTCACTACTTATGACTATAGGATGTTAATGAGCTCCGATGGGTGGTAGGACTTGGTTGTAGATGTCGTTTGAGTCACCACTCTCGAACTGGCAGCGGGTGCTACAATCCCTCTGGCTCTTGCTGAAGTTGAGCTCCATCAATTCATCATTCTCACAAAGGCGACAACTTAAGTAGGTGTGGCGGTTGCCGGAATTCTCTTCCAGAATCGCCTCTTCGTCTCGGCGGCGACCGCGTAATCCACAGTGGCAGTTGCTGGATTCAAGCTCATGATCTTCTCCAATTTCTCGGAGGATGTAGTTGGGATCTTTTCACTCGTACTCGAATCCTCGCTCTAAGATCTCTATACTCCCGTCGGTCACGGGCGTCTTTGCCGCGGGCGCTGAAGTCTTTCTCTTGTTTTTCCTCAAGCTATCGGCAACAGCCGCTATAGTCCAAGCGGAGGTCGCAACTTTCCTTTTCAAGAGCCTCAAAATATTCGTGACCGCTCGCCGACTTTCACAACATTTTCTTCGAAGTCTTTGCAGCGACCACTTTCATCTGAGAGGAGGTTGCCTAAATAATCTTTGGATTTTCCTTGCTCTTGGTGGCGGGCGCCTAAAAGATGGCGATGGACACCTCGGGTGGATTGCTCTTGGAAGCGACCTCACCAAAGTGTGCAGTGGTCGCTTGGCGGTGTTTGTACTTGTATGAAATCCTCCTCAAGATTTCGGAAGGCGCCAAAGGTGTTACGGTGGTCGCCACCGAGCCGAATCCTGACATCTTGTTTTGACTCTGAAATTTCCCTTTGGCTCTGAAACGAGTCTTGACTTTCCTCATTTCTTAACCCTCTTCAAGGACGTCTTTGCTCAGCCTCATTATGCTCACATTCCTTATATTTGGGTTTTTCTTTGTTTGTGAAGGGAGACAACCCGAGATTTGCTGTTGAAACTGACCGACGGTTTCAGTCATTTGGCTGATTTTCTTCTCCAAAGTGCCCACTAATTCATTCATCTTTGTAATGGCAAGGATCACTTTCTTGATCCCACCTTGTATATTGGTGTTGCTAACACCTATATCTCAAATGATTTCATAATGTGATTGTTGGGGTTGAGGCATTGGTGGATTGAGTTAATTTTCTGAGTTGTTCAACCGGAAGTTAAGGTGATTCCTCCAAGGTTGATTGCCTTGGCCATTGTATGGAGGCCTCTGCGTCCCTTGTTGAAATCCCACATCGTTGACCTCTTCTTGGAATGATGGGTGGAGATCATCTCCACAATCTTTGCACGCCTTTACTTGTTGTGTTGTGCCCCAGAGCTTCAATCTCCCGATTTGTTCCTTCAAAAGAGCAACCTCATCCGACTCGGCTTGTGCGGCGCTGGCATATTTTTTCTCATCGAGCCTCTTTCGGTGTATTGTCGCAAATCATATGCAAAGGTTTTGAACATCTTCATGGCTTCCCTATTGGTTAATCACAAGATATTTCCTCAACAAGAAGCATTAACCATCATGCGGTCATCCTATTAAGGACCACCATGTAAGTACAAGACCAAGTCATGGTCTTGGTAGTTGTGATACGAATAGCACTTAACGAGCTTCTTGAACCTCTCATAATAGTCATATAGAGATTCGTTGGCCTCTTGCTCGATATTCCATATCTGCTTCTTGAGGGCATTTGCTTTGATGGGCAGGGAAGTACTTGGCCATGTATAAATTCTTCATGTCAACCTAGTTTGTCATACTTCTCGGAGCTAGCATATGGTACCAATCCTTTTCCGAATATTTGGGACAAAAGGAAAATGACATCATGTTCATATGCTCCTCATCCACATCCGAAGGTCTCAAGTTAACGCAGACTTCAATGAATTCATCTAAGTGCTGGATGGGAATCTTCGAATATATGGGTTATGTGTAGGATCCGTACAAGACTAGCTTTAAGTTTGATAAAAGATAATGAAAATAATGTCACACTTACACTTATACCCGAAGTACAAGTAGCTACAAAGCTAGTGTATAAGGATCGAATTCAGTGAGTTGATATAGGAACGAATTGCTCGCTGAATAGGATAGATTAGCTTAAATTGACTAGCTCTTATAAAAGAGTAGATATATAGACTAGCTTAAGTGTTTTAAAGATGTGGAATATGAAAACACGTTAAAGAGATTCTAAATCCCTTTTGTAAACAGAACTCGCTACAAAGCGAGTATGGTATAAGTGCAAAAATAAAGGGATTTTCCACAATACGAACTTTGAGAAGTTCATCACAATATGCACATATATTTGGTAAGGTGAGAACCCTTGGTCTTAACTAAATCCTGGGATGAAACTCACCAATATATTGATTATATCAAGCAGAGAATTACAATCACTTACAACTCTCCACTCAATACAATCTCTCTTCAGCTCTATACAAGGTTTCCTCCTATTGTTACTCTCAAGGCGAATTGACACACTCGCTCCATCAGAGATAACTAGCTTATCACCCTAAACACTCAATCGTACTCACCTCCTAGCTTTCTAGTCCTATTGTGTTTCTCATAAATACTCAACTATACTATCTTCCCAGGTTTTCGAATCCTTTTGTGTTTTTCCTTGGGTTGCTTCTCCTAAGCAATCTAAAATGTTTCTCTCCCAATGATGTTCTCAATCTCGTGTTCTAACAATTCTCCTATGGAACCTATTTATAGAATTCAAAAATTATTCCCCAAGTAGGGAAAACCTATACAATATTGTAACAAAGAAGATCGCCACGTTGGCAATCCGTGTGACCGCTCCACCAAGTAGATTTACCAGAATTCCACACACATTTCTTCTTTTCTTGAGAAACAACCCTTGTAACAAACTTTGTCCACACTGGCAATCCGCTCCACACCATTCCTCATGCTTCCTATTCATCCAACTTGACGATCCACGCTCCTCACTCTACATAGGTAGAAACACATTTGTCCTATCCTGAGCTTCACATCTTTCCCTTTGCCTGGCCCGAATACTCTACACAGTTGGTGCATGATTCCTACCTGGGACACTCTTCACTTCACTTGAATTCACTCTAATGTTGAAGCAAAGGATTCACTACCTCGCAGTGACACTCTTTGTTACTGCGCTAGTCCTTCGCCTTCAACAGTCTTCACTTCTGGTTTGATTCTTTTCTTCTGTTTTGGTCACAACTGCCTTAACGAGACTCACTGTCTTTACAAGGCACAAAGGTTGTCTCTATCTTGGTCGCTTGTGTGGAAGCTACTCTTTAGCTATTAAAGCTATAAATGTAAAGCTCATCACACACAAGAAACATCAAATGTTGTATTTATCATCATCAAAATAAGAGGAGTGTTTAAGATGAGCAGGCTTAAATTAACAAAATATTGGCGCCATTAAACTTGGGTAGTAGATGCACTACCCCAGTCTTCAACTCAAACTTTTGGCTAGCAAGGAGGTTGGATAGAACCAAAGCTCTGGTAAGGAACCCTAAGTTAGGGGATGTCAAAGACTCAAATGTTTCTTCCATCATGTTATTCACTTAAGAAAAATTTCTAGCAACTCCTTATCCTGGTTCCCAAGTGCATCCTCGTTCAAGACGGTGAAATTCACGTTCAATTTCTGCAATGGGCACAATGGGCGAGAACCATGTAAATGGTTCACACCTATAAAATGCTCAAATGATATCTAAAAATGTGTTAAAATTTATTGCCTCCCGGGAACAGTGCCGATTTGTAAGCGAAATCATTTACCTATCATTTTTAGGAATGCAAACAAACAATTACTCTAATGCTAATAGTGCAAGACAAATGTCTCACCAATTTAACTACCTAACTAAAACTAAATCCTAGGGACGAGAATATAGGGAAGTAAGGGTCGAACCCACAGGAGGCTACCAACTTTTTCGAATTTTATTTGAGCACTTCGATTGGAAAACAAAGGGATTGAGTTTCTATTGATAGAAAATGGTGGAAAAATTGCGAAAACAATTATTTGACAAAGTTCTTAGCAAAGCACGTTTCCGTATTAAATGGTGATGATGATCATAGTAAATCCATAAGACTATTTTTTTTATAAACTTGATCCTATTCCTATATAACCAATATTAGCACCTCAAACCGAGCATACTAAATCTATCCAAGTTACATAACTACGAAGAACGCCTATAATTTAAACTAAAGGAAGCATTAAATTAAAATCACCAGTATATAGGCATGAGCGACTAGCCTACAATGAAATTGTCTACACAATTTCCTAGTTCAAACTAAATCTACAATTTCATGCTTGCTTCGAAGAAATAGAGTAAGACGAACGAACTAATCTACCATAGTTTATATGATAAACTAATCCAATCCTAGGTGTCTATCTAGAACTAAACTAACAATTCAATTTCAATATTATTCAAGAGAAAAGCAACCAATTCATGCGATAAATCAAAAGGAATAAAGTCACATCATTCACCAAAATAATATTCAACTACTTTACTAAGAAATAAGGTAGATTAGCCCTCCATACTAGGAATTACAATCGATCTTGATGAAGAATGCTTCCAAAAGCCAGGTATGTAAATCTACGTGTCTCTAAAATGTCTCCTAAAGTCTCTCCAAAATCCTCTCCCTATGTTAAGTGAATAAAAGCCTTTTAATATCTTCTTAAAAACTTATCTAGAACATTAGAGAATACTCACTAAAATAAGTAAAACTAATATAGAGAAATACAGAAAACGCTAAGAAAATCCCTAGAAATCACAATCAAAATATTGCAAGAGAATTAGTCTCGTTTTGTTGCTTCGGTTATCGGCTGGCGCCGAAAGTCTTTGGTGGCTACCGCCGCTTATTCCAAAAATATGTTTGTAACTTTTATGGATGACTGCCCTGGTGCTCAAGAGGCCACCACTGTAAAATCAATTCTAGACTCCTTCAGCTCCTTCATGATCTTCAACATCACTCGTCTTCCTCTTAGCTTCTCTTCTTCTTCTCTTCGTCTCTAAAATCATCATAAAATGCCAATATAAGATATATATGGATATAAAGTGATACGAACCAAGGACACTACAATAATGCTCGTAATCACACTAAAAGTATGCTAAAACTATTTTTGATAACCTTTGTAGACATGTGCATCAATTATCGTGTATTAGATCTGTATCACTTTATGACCATTTATTCTATATTAAAGAAGATACTGAAAAGTTACAGAGATTTGAAGATGAAGAGTGAAGACCGAGACTTATAGATGATTAACTGAAGAAACTGAAGGAGCCAGGAGCCGATCAAACAGTGGGTGCCGCTACAACAACCACAATCGTCGTTCGAGTTTGTAGAGAAAATCTCGTTTCTATTAACGGAGACCTCCTGTATAGTAGTCGTGGCCGTAGTTCACGGATGCACCAACCGGGAGAGTTTTTCATTTTTTTTTCAAGACATATAAAATAGTTTTGGGTTGTCCTTTGTTGGACAATTGTTTTATTTGTAGTTATTCTTATGTTAGGTTATCAAAGAATTTAGATTGGAGCTTTTAGGTACATTAGGTCAATTTGACCGAGATTATTCTATCATCGTTTATTCTACAATAGCCTCCATCCTGTGTTTTCCTGATTTTGGTATTTGAAACTTATTGTAGTAGTTTATTGATGCGAGTTCATCCAATTTCTACCTTATGCAAAACTTATTTCCTTGTCTCTGGATTTAAATGATTTTTTGATTGATTGATTGAATTTAAGGATAATCATCTAGGATTTGGTTTTATTTATCATACTTCTAGGATAGTTTGTGTTAGTTTAAGCATTCTATTCCTTTAAATTAAACATGTTGTACTAGTATCTGTTAGTGCTAGTCTATCGTGTCGAGACTGGAGTTATGGACTAGATTAGTATGTGTTTGAGCTTTTCTACCACCATATCCTGCATATTCCTCGTTTACTACCTCCATTAGTTTGAATTACTTATGTTTTCATGGGTTAATTAAGCTAGATAGGATAAGAATGCTTTGTTTGAGGTTCTAGTTAATTTTGAATAGGAATAGGTATAACTTGCATGTAAGTAGAGTTTTTGGGTTTACTATGAACATAAATACTCCTAAATATTGATATGATACTTTATTGAGAATGTTCCTCTATCTGATTACATAAATCATTTGTTGATAGGATCAAACCTACCCATAAGCGTATGTGATTGATTGTAGCTTTTCAAGTGTCATTCCCATGAGGACAAAGTAGTAAATTTTGCAACTAAACTGGTAAGCTAAGCCGTAAGAACAGTTTTGATGATTAAACTACAAAAATGAGTACTGTGAATGAGAAATATCTAGGATTAAGATCACAGCAAAAACTCCTTGGTAGATTATACAATGTTTTTATCATAAAATATCATGGGCTCGTTTGATGTTAAGCAATCAAATATATCTACTAATTCCTTTTAAACAATATTACACGTATCTAAACTTCAACTAACAACCGCTATCGTACAAAGCTAATCACGATTAGATTCTTTAGACACTTAGAAACTAGAACTAGATCGGGTTAACATCCACTTTCGTACTCTTAAGTCCAACCTAACCTAGGTGTCTGAGAATACTAAGATCTCCACAAGAATAAACAAGTTTAATTGGGTTTAATTCTTGGTAGTTCCAACAATGACAATTTCCTTTCAAACTCATGTCGTGTCGAATGGAAATCTATAGGTATCTCCTTTCAAACTCAACCTAGTATAATTCTAATTGATTATTTCAATCACAATAAGAGCCCTATAACCGAATCAAACAATAATCCATGCTATCAAAAATAAACACAAGATAAAAATCTACCAATTCATTGTTTGGATCACACCAATCCTAGATAAGTGAGGTTTAGCCTAACATGCTTGGAGAGTCAATAAAGAAATTCATAAGAACAAGAGAAATCATTTAAATTGATTAAGGAAGAGAGAATACTTGATTCAATCCAAGTTTATACTTCCAATCTCCAACAAATCTCCAAAACAATCTCCATGCAAAAAACTAGGTTTTTTCTCTCCAAAGTGTAACTCCTAAAAAAACACTTGAATCTCCAAAAATAACCCCCAAATACAAGAATTCGAAGACCCACTCGCTAAAATCAAGAGAATAACAGCCCGACTCCACCCGAAACTCGGGCACGTTTTGGTCCGTCTTTCTCTCTGATGTGTTGACATGGCGTACAACTTAGCTGAGTTTTTGTCTGCTTCCATCTGTTCAGCTATTGCTCGTTCAAGATCTTTCCCATCCTTCCTTGACAACTTTTAGTTAAGTTTATGCCTTGGTATCGTATCTCCAATCGTTCCACTCGAACACCATCATATGATTGGTCATGATCTCCAAAGAAACTGCTTCCAAACCACCTGAAATCTTCAAACACAAGAGTAGACTCTGACTCTACAAAAATCTATGAAAATAAAATAAAACAATACTAGAAAGAAGCAAAACGACTCTATTTAGACGAAATAAACATGACCTAAACTAGCCTAAAATGCATGCTATATAAATCCCCCAAGCTTGAACCTTGCTTGTCCCAAGCAAGCACATGATCATGGATCCATAAAATATACAAAAGTTGTCTCAATCCAAGTGACATATGAAATATAACCATGAAAGGCCAAGCTAGCATGCTTCTCAATCAATGACAAGAATACATTAGTTCCTCCACTCAAGATCTCACCAAGATAAAAGAACGAGTCACTCACACTCATGTGTCAAGGCATGGGTTTCAGACAAATTCATTCCTCAACTTTGAATGTCAATCTACCATAAGATTGTAAACAAATCTAGATCTCCACTGCTAGGTACGATGCAAAACATAATCATGAGAAATATAATACTGTTGTAATGGGGACAAGGTACTTTGATAAGGCATGGATAAATTTTGGCCATGTGATGCTAAATCCAAGGAAACCAACTTTACAAAAACTGACACCAACGCAATTGATATTATAATAAACACAAGAATCACAACCCAATCCGAGATTTACCACGTTGTTTTTGTTGCTTCTTTTCTTCTTCTTCACTAATTTACTTCTTTTCTATTATTTTCTTTTTCTTTTTCAATTTTTTTTTTCATTTTTTTATAACTTTTTTATGAATAAGAAGGAAGCAATTAGATATAGACAACGGGCACACTTTACAATCAAATATCATTGAACACCCATCATTCACACAACTCCACCAAGCTTGTCCACATCCACACAAAGAAAATAGAAGTTCAATCCCCTGGATAGATAAGATACAAATTTAGGCTCAGATATTTTTATGGTTCTATCAAAGAAAAGGCTTTAAGGCTCAAAGGGATACAAGCAGACGAAATCAATATATGGGTGGTCAAGGATAATATGGGCTCATGAAAAACAATGTCTCAATCCAATGTAATGCATATTAGTCCTAAATACATGCTCAAAGAGATATAGAAGCAAGTTCTAGATATAACAAGCAAAGAGAGATCACACATGAAAAAAAATATGAGAGGACTTATGCAATTTTAGTCCAAGAAAGGTCAACAAGCTCACTAGGACATTTATCTAGAGTATCGGTCCTAACACATCTTAATCAAAGTCCACATGCTCAGGTTAATTTAAAAAGCTTGATCAATCATATCATCCTCATAATGCAATTGAAATATTAACAACTAAAGCGTATTAAGAAGACTCATAGCACATGCACCATTATAAGAACCCACAAAGGACCAAGCAAGGGAATATGATAACCGAACATAAAAATCCAAATAAAAACAAAAACAAAAACAAAAAACAAAAACCAAAATCAAAACCAAAACGTGAAGAAAAAAACAAACGGAAATGTAACTAACTAAAAAACCTACATGTAATGCAAACAGAAAATACTCCCCTCCCGCAAGCTTAAAACTAACATTTTCCCTAATGTAGAATTATAAAGAAAATGAAGAGAAGCACTCACAATGAACTACTCTTGAGAAGGCAGTCGAGGAGAAGGTTGACCCTGGAGAGCACGTAACTCAGTAGCCATGGTTTTCAAGCAGGCATGCAAAGAGGCAAACCCGACCAACATATCATGATGCCTCTTCTCAACCATATCATATAAGCACGAATCAACTTGGTAAAGGGGACTCTCAACAGCAGGCCTAGACTCTTTACCACCAGTATCAGGGTCAAAATCCTCTTCGGCCTCATCATCTTCCATATCCACCGCATCCTCGTCTTCCATTGGATCATCCAGCAGGTCGGACAAACCACTCTTCAACTAAGCATGAGTAGGATAAACACGATGAATAACAACCTTCTAGTTGGCCGATTCTTGGGGTGAAACTCTCCCCTCATTATGGAGAGAGAGAGAGGAATTGAGAATCTTGGAGGTAGTCTTAGATGAACTAGTATGACCTCCACATGGAAGAGAATGACAATGAGTGATAACACTCTCTACCTCCTCCTCGGGAACACATCTTCTAATCACCCATCAACACACCTCTTGAATAGCAATGGCTCATTCCAATAGTACTGCATAACATCAAACATGAATTTAATCTTCTGTTGAACGGACAACTTAGGAGGTAACTCGTTGCAAACCACGTAATTCAAAAAATTAGCAGACCATGGCAACTTTGAATTTGGAAGAGCCAAGACCTCATCAGTGATTTTGAATAGGTGATCGTCAGGTAATGAGTCATCAATTGGATGTTCATCCTTAGTTCTCTCCAACTGCTCGAGAGTCATCTAGAGAGGTGATCAGTAACCAAGTTATCTAATCCCCTTTTTATCTCTAATCTCCTAGTCAAACTCTTGAAGAAGAAGAACCCAACAAATATGTCTCGGTCTTACGACCTCCTTACTCAAGCGTTACCTTAGAGCAGCATGGTCGGTGTAGAGAATGAATTTGGCACCAACAAGATAGGACCTGGACTTCTCAAAAGCAAATACTATAGCAAGCAACTCTTTTTTCCGTGTTAGCAAAATGCACTTGAATCCTATTAAGAGTTCTACTAGCATAGTTGATTGGCCGCATTTAGTATGGCGTAACAAGTGGTCATTAGCATCGTTTAAAGGCGTATTGGCCACTACTTGGAGCACATTACCGTAATCCGGATCTCACCGAGAAAAGGTATTAATCACGAGGATTACGAGCATTCAGGAGAAGACCAAAAATAAGATGGCCAAAGTACGAAGCACGAGCGCAAGCACATAAGGATGCAACCAAGGATTTTGACCTAGGGCGTGACCTTGCCCTATGTGGAGCGGACATCCCATGAAGTCTAAAAAGCGACGCGACCACACCTGGCCTGCATGGTCGCGCCTGGCCCGTGCAATTGTGCTAAGGGGTATGCAGGTGGGCGCGACCGCGCCACATTGATGCGACAACGCCTGGCTAGGGTTTCTGCCAAATTAAGTTGTTGTTGCAGAGTTTGTTGGGATTTTTACCTATTTTCGGATGGAACTTTGGGATGAGATTATTTAGAGTTATTTCTAGGGTTATTTATCTTTAGAAATAGTGTTGAGAGTTTTGCCTCCTTCCCATCCAACATCCATTCCATAGATTAGTTTACATAGAATGAGGAGCGAGTAGTCTCCCTAGCTTTGTTCTCCTGGATGAAGCTTGTAGGTGATGGTTTGTAAGACTTCTACCCTGGTTCTATATAATATATTATTGGATTGTTTCAACTCTCTTGTGAATATCATTATTCAATGTGATTTATCTATCTAGCTTAGCTACCTTGGTTGTTTTAGATCTAATTCATATTGGTAGGTTTGACTTGTCTGAGTTGGAGAGTCCTATCGTTTGGTAGCAAATCAATTGCTTGATCTAGTTGAACTTGTAATTGTGTGGAGATCTGATGATGTGTTAAATATTGGCCTTGAGCCAATGGTGCCACATGTTCTTATCTGTTCCTGAACGTATTGCTGCCTAGGCATTAAATCTTGACAGTTTCAAGGTTGTATTTAGGTAAGGGATATTAGGACTAGTTGGAAAATTAGTTATATTAGAATAGGGATTAGGACAACCATAATATCTAAATTAGATAATGAACCCGAATAGAATAAATAAGTCAATGATCAAACTATCATACCGTTGTGTGGATGTGTGGTGAATAAAGTGTTTTCTCATATTTGTTTCTTAGTTTAGTTAGCTTCAATCACTCTTTCTCCTTTTTGGTTACTATAAACGTAATTATATTATTTGTAAAAGATTTGATCACAAGACTCCATGTGGGATCGACCCTTTTTTGCCACTTTACTTGTAGAGGAGCCAGTTAGGTAAAAATATTATTTTGATAGGGCTAAACAACGCCTATCAAATTTTGCTATGTTGGCGGGGAATCTAAATTTCTATTCTTGTGTTCTTGATTTAACTAAATTTGGTGTGGGACGTTGTACGGACAACACCCGTGCTTATGATGAGCTTTCAAGAGATGCGGTAAGGCAATGTAATGATGCGGTAAGGGTATGCAATGAGATGAGGACGACACTGGCCGGATTGAAAGAGAGGTTTGCTAAATAGGATGAAGCTGAAAATGCTAAGGCTCTTAGTGAATACGGGAATCCACATCCTCGGTACGACCACCGGTAGTATGACTACAACTTGAGGTTTAGAGATTATCCCTGACCTGAGCAACAACAATGGTGGGGGCCTCGTAGTCCGCAACCTGGTACCGGGCCCTCTACTCAGACTTTGAGGACTATCCAAGCCGAGCGCCTTGCAAAGAATAACTGGATTGTCGAAGCAAGCATCCAGGAAATGGGCGAGCATACTACACAAGAGCGCCTCATGCACATGGAGGAGCAGATGGAGATATTGATGCAGGTCATGTCTACCTTGAAGAAGAATCAACCCGATGCACTGCAGCCTCAAAGCATAGTCAACCGAAGCATAGTCAGTGTTAAGGCTATGACAATAAGTAGCAACCAAAGATCGGATGATATGCAAGATGATGAAGCGGAGGTTGAGGCTGATGTACCGACAGACACGCACACACAGCCCGAGGAACGCGAACACGAGCCAACCCTTGCAGAGTCGTGCGTCTACGCCCCGGAGTCATGCAACCGTGCCATAAATGCTTATGAAGTGCACGACCGTGCCTTATACATACGCGGCCGCGCGATGCCTCCTGCATCGTCGCACAACCGTATCATGAAGCCGAGCAACGACGCCTTGACGGTGATGTTTCTGGAAATTCCTGCGCGCCCACGCCCACCTCTGCGCGCCCGCTCTGAGTCGTCTGACCCTATGCGTGACCGCGTCACATACATAGGCGCACGCATCCTCCTCTCTGCTGATGTGCATGCCCGCACACCAGATCCACATACCTGAGCCCCCTTCACAACTATTGTCTGAAAAGGTCTCCTTCAGCTGCTGAACATCAATGAGTATGATCTGGGTCCACTATTAGCTGATGAGGGAGAGTTACTTGATACGGGAGAGGATCACAAGCTGTGTCGAACCACCTACGTGCGTCCACATCTCCAAGTGTTCATGACTCTGGAATCCCGAGCACTTTGCCTTGTCATACAAATCACCTAAAGAGGCCACACAGATGAGGAAGAAGAAGAAGAGAGGGTGGTACGATAAGAGAATTAGGAAAAGGCGAGGTGCCAGATCCTATGTTGTGAAGAAAAAGAGAGGATTTATAGATGAGATGACCTTCGAGGGGTCATGTGCTAGTTGAAAGAGAATAAGAAGTCTGGCCTATGACTCCAACTAAATGCGCTTTCCGCGAGGCAACCCGTCTAAGAGGTAATTTTTTTCACTTCAATTTCTTTTACCTTTGTTTCTTATTGCACAATGAGGACATTGTGTAGTTTAAGTGTGGGGAAGGGATTTACTTCACCTATCTTTGCATTTTCAGGTATTTTTGAATTTTTAGAGTAATTTTGAATTTTTAGAGTCGGTACTCATAGTTTCCCCCCTATTTTGATGTTGTGTGAACTTCTATAATGGTGCATGGATTTTGAATCATCTTACTATGTTTTAGATGTCAATATTTCAATTATGTATGATGAGGATATGTTTGATCAAGTAGAGGACTTTGACTTGAGCATGTGGACTATAATTAGAATGCATTAAAACAAATACTAAGAATGCAAGTTTACCATCTCCTCTCTAGTTGTCATTATGGCATAATACTTTTATCCCATCCTTTTTCATTACAATATGCGTACAAAGAAGACGGCCCGGACCGTCAGACGGACGGGCCCGTTGCCTGAATAAATCATCTTAAATAAAAGAAGTTAGCCCAGACCGTAAAATGGACAGGCTCAATGCCTACATACAAGTTCTCCCGGACCGTAAGACGGACGGACCCGATGCTTAATAAGTGATTCTAGAGTAAGAAGTACATTAATGGGAAGAAAATGAGCAATAAAAAATGCATGTGATATGACTTGAGTTGAGTTGTGTTTTTTCGTCTGCTTTTGATAGTACCGGATCTCGTGCATAATTATCTTAGATATGAAGCCTGTTAGGACACATGAATAAGTTGCTTATTGACCTTCAGTTATTCGTATTAATATATTACTTGGATAGAGACATCTTTAGCATAGTTTGAGGATTCAAGCTAAAGTGCTTGCATAGGTAGAATAACATAGTTCAAGTATGAGGGAATTATTGATGCCATTTGTTGGTTAAGTTTAGATTCTTTTTGAGTCTTGCACTATTTTTGAAATTGCTAGTAGAGTCAGAGTCTACGCTTGTGCTTTGATGATTGTAGGTAGCATGAGCTAAAGTGTTGATTCGACGACCACCGCGGTCATGTCCTCCATACTCGTTGAGATCGCCAAGTAGTTAGCTGCAGCTTATTCGAGGACGAACAATGTTTAAGTGTGGGTGTGTGTGGCGACATCTAGTATGACGTAACAAGTGATCGTTAGCATCATGTATAGGCGTATTGGCCACTATTTGCAGACATTACCGTAATCCAGATCTTGAAGAGCAAAGGTGTCAATCATGAGGATTACGAGCATTCAGGAGAAGATAGAAGAGAATATGGACAAACAAAAAAGCACGAGTTCAAGCAAAAAAGGACGCAACCAAGGATTCTAGCCTAGGGCGCGACCGTGCCCTAGGTGGCGCGGCCATGCCATGAAGTCTGCAAGGCGTTGCGACCACTCCTAGCCCGCGTGACCGTGCCAAGGGGTCTGCAGGTGGGCGCGACCGCTCCCATATTGGTACGACCGTGCCCACATTGGCACGAGCACACCCACATTGGCGTGACCACGCCCGGCTAGGGTTCCTGCCAAATTAAGTTGTTGCTGCGGGAGTTTGCTGGGCTTTTTACCTATTTTCAGATGGAGCATCGGGATGGGATTATTTAGAGTTGTTTCTAGGGTTATTTAGCTTTATAAATAGGGTTGAGAGCTTTTCCTCCTTCCCATCCATCATTAACATTCATTCAATTCCATAGATTAGTTTACGTAGAATGAGGAGCGAGTAGTATCCCTAGCTTTGTTCTCCAGGCTGAAGCTTACGGATGCTGGTTTGTAAGACTTCTACCCTGGTTCTATATAATATATTATTGGATTGTTTCATCTCTCTTGTGCATATCATTATTGAATATGATTTCTCTATCTAGCTTAGCCACCTAGGTCTTTTAAGATCAAATTCATATTGCTAGGTTTGACTTGTCCGAGTTGGAGAGTACTCCTATCATTTGGTAGAGAATCAATCGTTTGATCTAGTTGAACTTGTGATTTTTTGGAGATTTGATGACGCGTTAACTATCGGCCTTGAGCCAATGGTACTACATGTTCCTATCTATTCCTAAACGTATTGCTGCCTAGGTATTAAATCTTGATAGTCTCAGGGTTGTATTTAGGTAAGGGCTATTAGGACTAGTTGTACTATTAGCTATATTAAAACATGGATTAGGACAACCATAGTATATAAATTAGAGAATGAACCCGAATAGAATAAAGAAGTCAACGATCAAACTATCATATCGTTATGTGGATGCCCGGTGAATAAAGTGTTTTCTCATATTTGTATATTAGTTTAGTTTAGTTAGTTTCAATCACTCTTCCTCCTTTTTGGTTACTATAAAGTTATTTAGATTAATTGCATAAGAATTGATCACCAGACTCCCTATGGAATCGACCATTTCTTGCCACTCTACTTGTAGTGGAGCCAGTTAGGTAAAAATAGTATTTTGACAGGGCTAAACGATGTCCGTCAATAGTAGATAACATGTAGGTTGTTGTCATTCCTTTTCCCATGAACAGTGCCTACATCATGATCACTTGCATCACACATCAACTCAAATGGGAGATCCCAATCAAGAGGTTGAATTACAGGAGCAGAAACCAAGGCCACATTCAACTTGCAGAAAGAATCAAGACATTCCTCCAAAAACTCAATGGAAACATCATTAAGCATGTTAGTGAGAGGTTTTGATATTTCTGAGAAATCCTTAATGAAACTCATATAGAACCCAACATGTCCAAGAAAGCTTCTCACATCCTTGACATATGTTGGAGGTGACATCTTCTCCGTGATCTCAATCTTGGATATGTCAACCTCAATTCCATGGTTAGAAACCAAATTCCCTAACACTATCCCATCATTACCATGAAATCACATTTTCCCCAATTTAAGACAAGATTAACTTCTTCACACAACTGCAAAACTCGGGGCAAGTTAGACAAGCAAGCATCAAAAGAAGTACCATATATGGAAAAATCATCCATAAAAATCTCCATGATATTCTCAATCAAGTTAGAAAATATAGCCATCATGCATCTTTGAAAGGTACTTGGTGTATTAAATAGAACAAAAGACATTCTTCTATAGGAAAATATTCCATAGGGGCATGTGAATGTGATCTTCTCTTGATCATCTGGATGAATATGGATTTAGAAGAGTCCACTTTAACCATCCAAATAACAAAATGGTGAATGCTTAGATAAACTCTCACACATTTGATCTATGAATGGGAGTGGTAAATGGTCCTTCCTCGTGGCCTTGTTCAATTTATTGTAGTCAATACACATTTTTCACCTCGTGACAGTTCTAGTGGGAATCAATTTATTCTTATCATTTTCATAACAATAATTCCCCCTTTCTTAGGAACAACATGAACAAGACTAACCCATACACTATTAGAAATGGGATAAATAATGTATGCATCAAGCAATTTCAGCACTTCTTTTTCACTACTTCTTTCATGATAGGATTAGGTCTTCTTTGATGCTCAGTGGTGGGTTTATGACCATCTTTCATTAATAACCTATGTATGCAAATGGAGGGACTAATTCCTTTTAGATCATCAGTGGAATATCCTATGACTTTCTTATGCAATCTAAGTTCATGCAACAATTTCTCAATTTCACAATCACTTAGACTAGCATTGAAAATCACGTGATAGGTAGAATTAGGTCCAAGAAACTCATACCTCAAATTGGATGGAAGTATCTTCAACTCCACTTTTGTTGCCTCTCGAGTCTCCTCTATGGGGGAGGTTTCTTCATTAGCTAGGGTCTAAGCAACAGTCTCATGCATCTCCATAGTAGACTCCACATCTAAGAGCACATCAGTAAGTAGATCTAGATTGTCATCTCGAGTCATACTCTCAGTCAAGCAATACTCCAAGGATCATCAATCAAAACAATCATCAAGTATTCTTGGGTTTCCTTGTCAACCATATCCAACCTAGAGATATCATCCTCAAAAGTAGGCTGCTTAACAACTATAGTAAACTTAAATTCAATTTTCTCTTCCCCGATATTAAAGGAGAGAAACCCTGCTTCACATCAATTATAGCACATGCGATAGCTAGAAAGTGTCATCCCACTAATATTGGAATAGGAAAATCAGCAAGAATGTCAAGGATAATGAAGTCAATCGGGATATAGAATTTACGGATTTGGACGCGAATGTCCTCCAAAATACCCACCGGACGCGTCTTGGATCTGTCGGCCATGATTAGGGTCATATTCACATGTCTAGGCTCTCCTAGATCAAGCTTCTTTCATATGGACAGAGGAATGATGCTCACACTAGCACCCGAATCACAGGCGGCATGGTAGGTTCTCCTCCCTATCACCATAGGAATACTAAAGTTGTCCGGATCTTCAAGCTTAATGTGGGTTATGTGGAGGATGCGTACAAGACTAGCTTTAAGTGTGATAAAAGATGGTGAAAATAATGTCACACTTACTCTTATACCCGGAGTACAAGTACCTACAAAGCTAGTGTACAAGGATCGAATTCAGCGAGTTAATATAGGAATGAATTGCTCACTGAATAGGATAGAGTAGCTTAAATCGACTAGCTCTTATAAGAGAGTAGCTTGATAGACTAGCTTAAGTGTTTTAAAGATGCGGAATACGAAAACACATTAAAGCTAGTCTAAGTCCCTTTTGTAAACACAACTCGCTACAAAACGAGTATGTTGTAAGTGCGGAAATAAAGGGATTTGCCATAGTACAAACTTTGAAATTGTTAAATAGAAAGTTCAGTTCAATATGCACATATATTTGGTAAGGTGAGAACCCTTGGCTTAACTCAAGCCCGGGATGAAACTCATTAATATATTGATTATATCAAACAGATAATTACAATCAATTACAACTCTCCACTCAATACAATCGCCCTTCAGCTATATACAAGG
Organism: Phyllobates terribilis; assembly: GCF_046119375.1. Taxonomy (NCBI): domain Eukaryota; kingdom Metazoa; phylum Chordata; class Amphibia; order Anura; family Dendrobatidae; genus Phyllobates; species Phyllobates terribilis. Next base: position 29,193 of record NW_027367661.1, read on the forward strand.
TTTCCTCCTATTGTTGCTGTCAAGGTGAATTGACACACTCGCTCCCTCAGAGATCACTAGCTTCTCACCCTAAACACTCAATCGTACTCACCTCCTAGCTTTCTAGTCCTATTGTGTTTCTCCATCAGAGTTTCTTTAAGTTGTCCTGACAAGCTTCAAGCACATGGTCGTTGTCAAAGTTCCATAGTTGCAGTTGGAATAGGACAACAATAAACTTACAAGCTTCAAAAACATGCTTCATTCTGATAATCAGCTGGAAGCAACAGTGTTAAGCAAAAACAATCATCTAATATTTACTACTGCTAAAATTTACAACACATACTTCTAGTGTTCTTCTTAATCATTTATAGCACTATCATGAATTTCTACCTTTTCACTGTCTAATTTCAATTTAAAAAACGAATTTTTAGTCCATGCTTTGAATCAGATTAGCTCATATCATACATTAATAAATGAACTGAAATCTACTGACTACATATACAAGCAAAAGTTGAATTTGATTAAGTGACAAAGAGGAGAGGATGATAAAGGAGATTTCACCAGCGTAATCGAAATGACGATAGCTGAGGTTGATGGCGTCAATGATGAGGTCTCGGGCATCCTTCTTCTCCATCCTCCACACTCCCAGGCTGACTATCGACATCTTGAACCCACTGTTGAGTACGATTTCCATTTGAAAACTGATAATTAGCGTTACAACAATGGCCAAAGGAGAGAGATCGTTCGCAGACATGAAAGAGGGTTCAGAATTGAAGGAGTAAAAGACGGTGCATAAATGCAGTGATTTCTTCATCACCTTTGCTTGCACCAGATTAGCAATCCTGTCATCAATGAATCAACATTGTTGAGAAACAAATCAGCCTTAGAATTTGGTTGCAATGACATAGACTAAAAAGAAGATAAAGCTAGGGATTTGGAGAAGGAGAAGAGTTTAGGATCTCATCTGCAGGTACATATTTGAAAACCTAAAGTGAAAACTCTCGGCATTGAGGGTAGAAAGGCGGAACAGGAAGTGAGGAAGGAGGGATTCAGCCAAGGGAGGAGCTTATGGAAAAGATGTCGCTTGAGATTGTAGCGTCAAAGTATTGATGCCACCAATGGAGGGCGATGTTGAGGAAATGGTGGAGAGGAAATCGCGAGCAAGAGATACCATTCCTCATCAGGTCACACAAAATCAATCTTAGTTTTCCATATAATTCTCATCAACGCAATTACAGTCAACACAGATTGAAAGGAAAAATTTGTGACTCAATCCAACTACAAAGAAAAACCTAATGCAAACGTACCTTCGAGAGATCTAAGCGCATGATCCATCTCTTTGAGCACCTTTCTAACCTTTGATCGGATGAATTTCCATTGCTTGAAGATGGACTCAAGATCGCCATTTGCAAAACCTCTTTGATCTCACAGCGGTTGATAAATCTAGGTGATAACGAAACTATTAGTTGATTTGAATGAATTCAAATCAAATAACAAACATGATGCTTAATCGAGTAAGCAGCAGATCATACATTCCAACGCGGGACATCACATGTAGAAGATGATCTGAGCGAGAGAACCGGACATGAATTCAATAGAGATAGAGAGGTTTGGAAGAAATCTTGCACTTCAATAATCTTTCATTACAAGCTTAGAAAAGTGTTTATAAACGCAACAGATATCCTAACAAACTTGGCATGTGTTAGGCACATGATCAACCATTAATTCCGTTACACTAAACCATGTAACAATACTCCCCCATCAGAGAATCTTTACCACAAGATTCAACAAAAAAAAGAATCATTCAAACTCAGGAATATTCTTAACAAAGTGAAAATAGAATTCCCAAGTGGCTTCCTCAGGAGGGTGATTCAGCCATTTCACCAACACTTGCATTGCTGCTCGTCCCTGACGTTGTACCATTCTTCTCTCTAAAATGGCCTCAGGGAGTTTGACAAATGCCTCAGGTAGAACAGAAGGTAGTTTATTATCACTAACTTGATCACCAATGTGGAGCTTAAGCTGAGAAACATGGAAAACATTGTGAATTCTTGATTCTGATGGTAGCTGAAGTTTGTAGGCAACCTTTCCACATTTGTCAATTACTTTAAAAGGGCCAAAGCATTTGGGAGCCAACTTGTTTTTGGATCTCTGAGCCAAGCTTTGCTTCCTGTAAGGTTGTAACTTCACATATACTAAGTCGTCAATGGCAAAAGTCCTCTCTGATTTGTGCAAATTGAACCATTCTATTCTGAGCTCTGAGCAGATGGAATTTGAGAAGCACAACCATGTCTTGTCTCTGTTGTAAGCTTGTAGCTACCACCTCCACCTTAGCTTCTCCAGCTAAATAAGGTAAGTATGTAGGAGGTGCTTGTCCATAGACTAGTTCATAGGGTGTAAATTGAGCTGAGGAATGAAAGGTGGTGTTGTATCAGAATTCTGGAAGTGGTAACCATTTGCTCCACATAGACGGTTTGTCACTAGTCATACAACGCAAGTAAGTTTCCAAACAGCTGTTCACAACCTCAATCTACCCATCAGTTTGAGGTTGGTAAGCTGTGGAAAAGTTTAGCTGATCACCATGGAGATTAAAGAATTCCTTCCAAAATTCACTCAAGAACACTGCATTTCGATCATTGGTGATTGTCCAGGGAAAACCATGGAGTTTAAACATATTATCAAGGTAGCATTGAGCAACAGGTGCAGCTGTGTAGGGATGTGATAATGCCATGAAATGTCATGTTGTAGAAATCTATCAACCACCACAAAGATTACACTCTTTCTAGTAGAGAGTGGTAAGCCATCAATAAAATCCATGGAAATATCAGACCATATAACCCCAGAAATAGGTAAGGGTTGTAAAAGACAAGGGTAAGCACTATGATCATATTTACTTTGTTGGCACACCACACAACTTCTAATGAATTAATGGACATCCCTAGCTAAACCCTTCCAATAAAACACATATTTAACCCTTTAGAATGAAGCATCTCTACCTGAGTGCCCTCCAAAGCCATAACAATGAATCAACTATAAGATGGTGTCCTTCAACTGAGTGCTACTAGGGACAACGAACTTATTCTTCCTGCTAAGTACACCATTAGCCCAAGTGTAATGCTTCCTAGAATTCTTATCCAATTCTAATGCAGCACTTATTTCTTTTACTACAACAACATTCTCATAGGCAGCTTGAATAGATTGAATCAAGTCACTTTGAAGGTAAGAAAGAGTAAGAGAGAGTAACTCACTTCCATGGACTCTTGACAAAGCGTCAACAACTAAATTCTCCTTTCCAGGCTTATACTGAATATCATAGTGAAATTCTAGTAATTTAGGCAGTCATTGTTGCTGAATAGGTGTGTTTAATATCTACTCTAGGAGGTACTTAAGACTCCTCTGGCCAGTCCTAATGATGAAGTGTCTATGGAGGAGGTAATGTCTCCATTTTTCCATTGCAAAAATAACAACTAGTAGCTCTTTCTCATATATGCAAACATGAAGTTCCCTGCCTCTCAAATGTTTGCTAATATAGGCTATAGGGTTCCCTTCCTACATGAGCACAACCCCTATTCCATATCCACAGGCATCTGTCTCCACCACAAAATCTTTGGAGAAATCAGGAAGTGCTAACATTGGTGCTTAGCATAGAGCTGATTTCAATTGTTCAATAGACTCAGCTATTGTCATATCCCATTTAAAGTTGTCTTTCTTAAGCAATACAGGCAATGGTCGAGCAATAACCCCAAAAATTCCTTACAAACCTCTTGTAGTACCCAGCCAATCCTAGAAAGCCCCTTAACTGTTTCAGGTTCTTAGGAGCATGCCATTCTTGGACAACTTTAATCTTAATGGGGTCAGTTGAAACCCCTTGAGCTGAGATGAAATGACGCAAGTATTCAACCTTGTCCACAACAAAATCATATTTACTAGCTTTGGCAAACAGCTAGTTAGATTTTATTAACTCAAACACATAATTAAGATGATGAACATGCTCAGACAGGCAAGAGTTGCAGATTAGGATTTCCTCAAAAAATATAAGCCCAAACTTTCTGAGAAATGCCCTGAAGACAGTGTTCATTAAGTTTTGTAAGGTAGCATGAGCATTTATAAGACCAATAACAATATACTCATAATGGCCACTATGAGTCTTGAAGGAAATCTTATTGATATCATCTTTGGGCATTCTTACCTGATGATACCTCCCAATTCATCCATTAAATCCTCCATTAATGAGGTAGAAAACCTATCCTTTACTGTGGCATTATTAAGTTTCCTGAAGTCAACACACATTCTCCAGGAATCATCTTTCTTTTTAACTAGCACTATAGGAGAGCATAAGGGCTGGAAGAGTTTTGAATAATGCCAACTTGAAGAATTTCCTTAATAAGTCTATCAATATTATCTTTTTGGAAGGATTCATACCTATAAGGTCTTTGATTGATAGGATTGGTGCATGTAATCAAAGGAATTCTATGGTCATGTAACTCCCTTTGTGGTGCCAAGTGAGTAGGCTCCTCAAAGATGTCATTGAAGTCTTTCATTAGTTGTTGAATTTCATAAGGAACTACCACTTCTTTTACCATAACAGTGGTACTCAATGGAACAAGATGAATATCAGAGATACAAATCATAGATAGCTGCATATCCACATGCTTGGATTTCATAATACTCTTGGCCTTAGCCTATTTTATTGATCCCTTTTGGATACCATGTAATACCACCTTCCCAGAGCCAACTTTGAATTCCATTAAAAGCTTCAAGAAGTCCCATACAACAATCCTAATGTTTGTAACCATTGAATCCCTAAGACCATGTCACAGCTACCAAGAGGTAGAAGCATTACCTCAGTGGTGAATGACACATCATGGAAAGTCGAAGTAAATTTATCAATCTTGGAGGTCACATCTAATGTTTTCCATCTGCAACTGTGACTCTGATTGGATTCATGGAACTAATGTCACATCCCAACATCGAAGCCATCCTTTTATCAATGAAGTTATGAGTGCTACCACTGTCAATCGGGATAAAAAAGCATTTTATTTCTAAACATACCTCGAACTCTCATTGTCGTGTACCCTGTGACACCTGACATAGCTTTGACTGAGATCTCCACCTTGTCCGGCTTAGATTGTTCCTCTATCACAGAATCTTGACAGCCAATTTCCTCCTTAGTGTCAACTAAGAAGAGTTGGGTTTTCTTGTGCTTCAAATAATGGCCTGGAGTGTATTTTTCATCACAAAAATAACAAAGACCCTTGGGCCTCATGTCATTGAGTTCCTCCTGAGACAAGAACTTCCTGCTAGTGCCTTATAATGGCTTAGTAACAGATTTCTCTAGCATAGGAGTATCCTTTCTTGTTGCAAGAAAAGGTCGAGAAGGAACTGAACCTGAGCTATTAACCAAGCCCTTAGGAAAGGAGAAGAAAATTTCCTCGGATGAGCAGTCTCGTAGAGTTTAGCTAGTAAGAAAGAATGTCCAATAGATTTAGGTTGAAACATCCGTATATGCATCTGAGTGTCATTGCAAAGACCAGCAAGATACACACTTAACAAATAATCTTCTGGCAGCTTAATTCGAGCACGAATTGACTTAAATTGTTCATGATAAGACATGATCCCATTAGTTTCCTGTAAATTCTTTAATTCTTCCATAGGATCATCAATTATAGCTCCAAATCATTCTAGAATTAACAATCTATGTTCATTCCAAGATCCAGGGAAACTGCCACCATCAACGATGACAAATTGATGCCAATTAGTTGCGTTATCGTCTAGATGCAAAGATACAAGCTAAACCTTAAGATCATATGAAGTCTTATCAATTGGAAAGAATTGTTCGCAACGAAACAACAATTCCTTGACTTTATCCCCCGAGAATTTAGGAAAATCAAGGCGAGAAAGCCGAGTAAGACCTAAATAAGCCTCGTCTGTTAAAGGATACAGAAGTATTTACCGAAGTATGAGCATTTGCAGGAGGATTAGGTGGTGTGGATCCCTGATTGATCTACAACAATCGAATTGCCTCAAGCATCTCAGCTAATTCTTGTTGCCGCGTAGAGGCGAGCCATTCCATCTCCTCCTTCCGTTCCTTAGCCAATTGCTCCTTTTTAGAGTCAACAATGGAGGAAATCTTTTGAGACATTGATTCTTTAAGGTCCTTCATAGCTGACTCATGCAAAATTGTTTATGATTGAGTATCCACCATAGAAGTGCACAAGAAAGACTGGATGTTGATACCAATGATAGCAAAACTACTATTTGATTTGAATGAATTCAAATCAATTAACAAACCTAATGCTTAATCGATTAAGCAACAGATCATACAGTCCAACGCGGGATGTCATAGGTAGAAGACGATCCGAGCGAGAGAACCAGACATGAATTCAATAGAGATAGAGAGGTTTGGAATGAATCTTGCACTTCAATAATCGTTCATTACAAGCTTAGTAAAGCGTTTATAAATGCAACATATTTCCTAAAAAACTTGGCACGTGTTAGGCACGTGATCAACCATTAATTATATGATAACAAAACTATTAGTTGATTTGAATGAATTCAAATTAATTAACAAACCCGATGCTTAATCGAGTAAGCAACACATCATACATACCAACACGGGATGTCACAGGTAGAAAATGATCCGAGCGAGAGAACCAGACATGAATTCAATAGATATAGAGAGGTTTGGAAGAAATATTGCACTTCAATAATCATTCATTACAAGCTTAGCAAAGCGTTTATAAACGCAACAAATTTCCTAAGAAACTTGGCACGTGTTAGGCACATGATCAACCGTTAGTTCTGTTACACTAAACCATGTAACACTAGGGTTTTGAAGGAGCTCGTCAAAAGGGAGGAAGCGAAAGGAGGATGATCCGCAAATTTCTTCGACGGATTGAGAGGAGGAGAGAGATGCTTTGAAGAGAGAAGTCGACTTCATTCAATTGTCATAAGCTTGAAGAATCACAAGAGCTTACGAGGATTGGGAGGAGAAATGACTTAAATGTCCTTATTCATTTAAAAAATATAAAATGCGAGAAAAAAACAAGGACCTTATGATTAAAAGAAATAAACGATCCAGATTACTACTCACCTAATGACTTTAAACATTATACTCAACTGATTTTCCATCTATATATACTACCGTACCAAATTCATTTATTTTTATTGTTTATTTTCCTCTCTCGTTCGTGTTCACGTTTGTGTGTTTCATTTAACCCCAAATGCGCCCTCTTTGTTCTTCTTCCTCTCTCATGCCTCCCTTCGTTCTGCAAGCTCCACCACCAGCACTCCGTTAACCGTGCCAACAAGGAGGAACCTATTGGGACAGATTTCATTGTGCCTGGTTTTGGTCCTTATCATTAGGTTTAAGGGAAAGCACATGAGCCGAAAGCCCAAAGAAAGAGGAAGGAAAAGGCAAATTAAAAGGAATAGAATGAAATGATTTGCTAAAAATAGAAAGGTGTGGGACCATTTATTTCCATATAAATAGTGGCTGACAAGAAAGTACATTGTTCGCATTCCTTTTGCAGTATTAAAACTCTGCCAAAATCTACAGAGAAGTGTTAGTCGAATTATTCCTCTTTGTGAATAGTTTTAAAGGTCCGCGAGACATTTTCTCCTCACTAGGACTCTAGCTTTCTATTACCCTCTTTACTCTCGCTTAAACACTATTTTTCCCTCATCTGAGCCTCGACTGACTTGAGCGTCAGAGAGACAAATCCAGAGGAAGATCCCCTCTAGACATGGCAGTGCAGGCACATCTAGCGAAGTGCCGAAGAGCCATCCTCAACTCTTGGAGCCCTTAACTCGACAACTCCCTACTCGAGCTAAGAAGAGCAAAAGCTTGGTTTTCATCCTCTCGCGAGACGTGTTGTATCGCGAGGATTCTGGGAATCAACATTATTGGCGATTGTTGTTTCTTTCTCATGCACTTACGCTGCCAAGAGTTCGAACAATGGAAAGCGTCAACAATGCATCGAATAGGTGTCGCGAGTCTCGCACTCGGGAGACTGTCAATCCAAGAACGAAGCCACCAAGAGTCGAGCCTCCATGATCAGTACATGGGACCATGGCCACACGGTCAAATCCCAACACAAATTAGTGTAGGGTCAAACTCACGAGGAGGAACCATTTTCCCTAAGCATTCACCAATACGCCTGTTCGCGAGGACTTCAAATATCCCACGTCGAAGGACTACACAGGCTCCGAGGATCCTCAAGACCGCATCAATCGATATCGTTATGCAATGATGGCTTGCAATGCAGACGATGCATCTATATGTCAGGGTTTCCCGAACATGTTGTCAGGGATCGCCATGTCATGGATGCTCTCGCTGCCCAAGTGAACAATCCAGAGTTTCGACAAACTCAAGGAGCGCTTTGTAACCCACTTTAGTTCCTCTAAAAAGCGCAAGGTGAAGATGTTGCAAATTCAGGGGGTAAAACAAAGAGTAGGTGAATCCCTCAAGTCCTATGTCAAGAGATTCACATCAATAAAAATTGAGACACACGATTTCACCGAGAAAGGGGCAAGGTAGAATTTTTTCGGGGGATTGTTGGACGATTCAGAGTTCAAGGATAGATTCGGACGAAAGAAGGCGTACCATCCACTATGACAAGATGCTGCAAAAGGCGTACAGCCAAATCGAGTTTGACAAGATCACAATAAAAAACCAAGGCCAGTAAGGCTTGCGAAAGTAGAATCAAGCATCGGGTGTCATCCACAAGGGAAACCAGTCATGGGGACCCAAGATGAAACCTGAGCAAGCTTCGCGAGCCCCATCCCTTCATCTAAAAAGAGGCCATGGTCAGATGCAATTTTAGGTACATAACATTATGGCAACTGTGCAGGGAAATAGAGGTTGAGATAGGCTGCCCATGGCCCCAGATCAAGGAATGTGGTGCACCAAGCATTGCAATAACACCCATAACATCGCCGAGTGCCGGAGCATTCATCGCGAGGCTGAACGAGAAGATCAGAGGTTTATGGAAGCTAGGCGAGCTTAGGTATAGATTGCCAACAAGCCGGTTGCACCAGCCCCACAACCTCCTACTTTCCCTAGAGTAGAAAGTTTTGTTGGGATAATCACTGGATGCCACCAACCAAGATTCCCCAGTAGACGAGAGCAGAGAAGGGCTTCTAATGCGCCATTGCCTCCCGAGAGACCAATTATGTTGATACCCGAGGTTACTCGCAAGCCTTACCAGCTTTAGTTCAAGGATAACGATGTGGTCGAGTAGGCGAATAAGCAAGCTGACCCACTCGTCAACCATATTCAGCTGGGAACGAAGATTGTCAAGAGAGTGATGATAGATACTGGTAGTGCGGATAACATAATATATTGGGAAGCCTATCAAAAGTTCGGCCTCGACCCATCCAGGCTGAGCCCAACAAAGTGCAATCTCGTAGGCTTTACGGGAGATTTTGTGAAAGCACTCGGGGTCGTCATGATCGACATGATCCTGGGTGATGAAGGTGGAACATGAAGGAGTTTCGCGATCGACTTTTTTGTCACCCCCCTTGCATCGTCTTACAATGCAATTCTGGACAGGGACTCGTTAACGCAATTCGAAGTAGTGGTGTCGATCAACCACTTTTTCCTCAAGTTCCCAACCCAGAATGGCACATGCATGAAGCCATGCAATAAAGAAGAGAGCGAAACGTGCTACATTCAGTATGACGTAACGATAAGAAGGTGGTGCACGCGAACCAACTCTATCTATCAGATTCGCTTCACATAGAAGACAAGACATAGTTGGACCGTCGAGAAGCATTGCGATCATCTTTGGGGGAAGACACACCTCCTACCTCTGTTGATTTTGTGAAGAATGCTATCTCACGATTCGACGAGGAGGATAAGAAGTTGTATATCGAACAAGAATTACTTCGAGAAGTCATCGAAGAGGTCGAGGCCTTTCTAGGGTCATCTTGAGACAACTTTGCATGGACTCCGAAAGATCTCAAGGGCATCGCCCCTAGGTAATGACTCAATCTCTTGTTATTGACCCACAGGTAAAGCCTCTGTGAAAAAAGAATAGGAAGCAATATGGCTCTAAGAACAAAGAGACAACAAAAGAACTTGCAAAGATGCTCAAGGCAGGGTTTGTATAGCCAGTACAATATCCAACCTGGATCACGAATGTTGTTATGGTGTCGAATAAAGACACAAGCAAGTGGTGTATGTGCGTCAATTTCACTGACCTAAACAAGCCGTGCCCAAAAGACAGCTACCTCTCATCTATAGACCAACTCAGAGATTCCACAACAGGTCACAAGGCTTTGAGTTTTCCCAATGCTTACTCGGGGTACAACCAGTTCGCGATGGATCCAGCGGATGCAATCCACACCACTTTTATAACAAACAAAGGTACTTTCTGCTACAGAGTTATGCCGTTTGGTCTTAAGAATGATGGGGCCAATTTTCAGAGGCTGGTGGACAAGGTCTTCCAAGGGAAGATCGGCAAGACAGTTGAGGCCTATGTTGATGACATTGTGGTGAAGAGTAATAAAAGCCAAAAAGATCACCCAAGAGATTTGCGTAAGGTGTTTGAAACATTACATAGATATGGCATGAGCTTGAACCTGGAAAAATGTGTATTCAGGGTCAGTGAAGGCAAGTTTTTGGGCTTCCAAATCAGTTCCTGAGGTATACAAGTAAACCCAATCAAAGTCCAGGCCGTCTTAGACATGAAGTCTCCTCGAACGACAAACGAAGTACAAATGTTCATGGGGTCTGTGAACTAACTAGGAAGGTTTTGTGCCAAACTAGCCGAGAGGAACTTGCCATTCTTCGAGATGCTCAAGAAGCAGAAGCAATTTCTGTCGACGTCAGAATGTGAAGCGGCCTTCACCAGCCTGAAAGAGCATTTGGCAAACTTGCCAAACCTATCATCACCTGCTCTGGGCGAGGCGTTACGACTGTACCTTGCATCTAACTCGTGAACTCTGACAGGCGTAAAATGGTCGTTGTTCCTATCAAAGATACCCAACTCAATAAATCCACTACTAAAGCAGTAAGAAGGCGTCGAATCCAAAGAGAGCCAGAACGATAGTTTATTTCTATTGGTGCTACGAGTAGTAACTATTGGGGGTTTTATTTTGATTCTAAACTAGTAATTATAAAGAAAATAATATTGAGTTAGTAAACAATAAGGATGGAAAGCTCACTCCTTTAGCATCAGCGCATTATTCTTATGGAATGTTGATCATCTAATTCTATTAATCCTATATTCTTAATTATCTAATCCGGTTGTCCTACTCTTTGTTCGTAAATAGAAACTAGCCCAAATAGTCCTAGAAACCTTATTGTAAGCAATAACCAAAGAAATCCTAAGGTTCAAAAGCGCAACAGCATAAAGATCAAAGATAAGTAGGCCTATGCAATACCATTGGCAAATCACCGATACTCGACAATGGTTTATAATCTGTACAAAATAAGCACTCGGAAATAGTCTATGCAAATTCTGATTGCTACCTAACAGACAAGACTTTTCAAATCGAATTATCAAGCCCAGCAATATGATGGATAATAATCAACCTAGTTTGCAACCTAGATAAAATCAAGATCAATCAATAGTCAATAAAGCACAAGAGATCATAAAACAATCCTGAAATTAAACTTAAAACATAAACATAAGAATTCTCACAAACTTTTCCTACAATATAGGCTTCAACCTAAGAGTGAACTAGAAGGATCTTAGCCAGACATAGCCAATCGAAAGCAATACATAATAATGATGAAAACAAACCAGGGACGATGATGAAAGTGGAACAAAGGTGGAAGCTTTCTTCTTGGCTGCTGAATTTCTAAGGATGAAGTTAGAAAAAGAATCAAAAGTTCTTATAACTTAATTTCTAAAGGTTTTTATAGTATCTAGTAAAAGGGAAATATTAATAATCAAAATAACTAAGAAAATGTGGAAAAACAAATCAGAATCTCGGATAAAATCTTTGTTTTGGGCCGGTCCGTCTCCGCATCGCGATCGAGACATGTAGGTCGCGATCGCGATATTGCCTCAGTAACCAGGTCGGTGGAAGGTCGCGATTGCGACTGGGTGGTCTCGGTCGTGACAAGCCAACTGAGGCTAAGTCTCGACCGCGACATGTAGGTCTCGGTCGTGACTTCTTCTCTAGTGCTGTATCTCGATCGCGACACCTTCTCTCGGTCGTGACATCCTCCCTCGAGCTGGTCTTCGGTCTTCTACAAGCGTCGAGGCAGCTCGGCTTCGCCTCTCAGCTTCTTCTTGGGTGTAGGCGTGGTATCCTTCTCTCTAGCTCCATCCCGAATGCACTAAAAGTGAGCACAACCGGGATCTCCATGATAAAACCACAAAATACCGCTTACGAGCATCCCGCAAATCCATAAATGAACACCATACCGGATTCCGGGAATACCACTCGATAAGGACCTAAACACCACTAATCCTAAGCTAATAGTCGCTAGTTAACACCATATAATAAGCTCCTATCAAACTTCCCGACACTTAAACCTTGCTCGTCCTCGAGTAAGCAAAATAAAACTCACACATCCTAAAAGCACAAAGGTCTATAGTAAGTGTAGAGAAAGCTTGCTAGCGACTATACTCCAAACTCCAAGTGTAATCGAGCACTGACCTAACTCCGATTTGTCTTCTTATGTCTCCGAGACAATCTACCCAAAACCCTCCTTATTTCTCCACTTCATATTTCACCACTCCATATCAATAGAAAAATCGAACCAAGTGGTGTGCGTTAAAGCACAAGTGGATTCCTAATGTCCTCTAAGGGTAAGGGTACATAAATATATCATAATGAAGATAAAATCGAGTCTCCCACTCGCTTATACACTTCTTATTCCTCCTCTTCAAGTAATGTCCTAAACCACTAGTCAATATAATCAATCCACACATCACAACCACCAATCCTAATTCAAAAATCCGCATAGTACAACCACAACAATATGCATCAAACTCCAAGAAATAGAAATCTAATCCTAGAATCTAACACAACCTCCAATAATGTGTAACAAATCTAATGAACTAGTGAGATGGTGAGCATGCAAAGTATGGATAATAATAATAAGCTCATAAAAAGGAATAAAAGGCTAAAACTAACTTCTTATCCCTCCTTGGTGAATCCTAAAACCCGAGACAATCCTTCAACTCCCTTCTTATGTCCCCGACGCCAATAAAGATGCAATAAAAAACAATCAATCACAAACAATGTAATTCCGGCACCCTTTCAGGTTTTCACCAAAATTCTAAGTGGTAGGAACTATTTTCTTTTCTTTTTATTTATTTTCAGGCACCCACCTTTTTCTTTTTATCCATTTTTACTTGCCTAGTTTTTATTCTTATTCTTATTTTTTTGATTTTTTTAATTTTTTGTTAGAGCCCCCCTTTTCAATCCATTCACTTTTTACTCTCCAGGTTTTTTTTCTGATTTTTTTAATAAAAAAAACGATGCAAGAGTTCAAGAAATATCCGTACAGACTCGATCGAAAAACATCCAAAACAGTTTAGCAAAGACTCAAAAATATAAGGTAAATTAGCAGAAATAGCAAAAGAAACCAAAACAGCATCATAAAACTCCTCGGCACGTCAACTCCTCTCCCCCCACACTTGAATAGCGCATTGTCCTCAATGCAGCAAAAGAGGACATCATAAAAAGGGAAGAGGAAGAAAACACCCCGATCAACCATCGTTATTCTCGTCCGAATTGAGCGTAGATTATGCCGTATCGCGGTCGTGATGTGTAGGTCGCGATCGCGATATCTCTACTGGGAGAAACTCTCGATCTTGATGCTTAGGTCGCGATCGCAACATGGGTGAGTTCGAGTGGTTTGTGTTGGCTTTACTTCTCCGATGGCTTCCTACCTGCTAGCTACGTGTATTTTTCCTGAAAAACAACAAAAAAAACAACACAATAATGGGAGAAATGTTAGTATTCCTCCCTCGTGTTGCCTCCCGATCAGTGCCTTAGTTAACGTCGCGGCACGACGTAGAATGACTCAACCATGGTTTTTCGATCCCTTCCGGATCGCATCATCTAACAACAGCTTTTTGAACCACGGATGGAAAGGTTTGAACCTTAGACCATTCTCTTCCTTGACTACCCATATTTGCTTGGGTTCCTTTCTCTCCTTACCTTCCCCACACTTAGATTTAACCTTGGGCTTTGTTTTTGCTTTCTTCACAACTTGCACAACAGCTTTAGTAGGTTTCTTTCCCCTGTGTGGTTAGAGAGGTGGGGCTACTGCCCAAAACAGCATGCAAGCCTAGTTCGGGGGTTTAATAACGTCAGTTATACAGAATATCGAGCCATCATCCAGGGGATTGTGTCGTAGTCTCATATATATCAAAATTGACAACATCCCCGTCCAACTCGAGCGTAAGCGCCCAGGTGTCTAGATCTAATTTTGTTTTAGTTGTCCGCATAAAGGGTCTCCCAGAGGGACAGGTGCGGCCTGCGTATCGTGAGTATCATCTAGCACATAAAAATCTGCAAGGAATATAAGGTTCTCTACCATAACCAACACGTCTTCGACTAACCCTTTCGGGTAAATCGTAGACCCGTCAGCTAGCTGAAGCACAACCCTTGTTTTACTCATACATCCTAATTCTAATGATTTGTACAATGAGTAAGGCAAAACATTAATAGACGCTCCTAAATCTAGCATGGCCCTATCAATTTTTGTTCTACCTATAGTGCAGGGGATACTCACCATCCCCTGATCTGAGCGCTTGGTAGCAATCTTTCGTTGGATAGCCGCCGAAACTCTTTCGCTGACCTGAACCTTCTGCCTTTCTTCTAGCTTCTGACTTCTCTTTTTAGTATAGAGCTCCTTTAAATGTTTAGCATAGCGAGGGACACTCTTGACGAGTTCGAGCAGAGGGATATTCACCTTACACTCACTAAGCATATCAAAAATCTCCTTGTAGTCGCGGACATCAGCACTTGGTAGTGGTCGAGATGCTTGGTCGCGATCGAGATGGGGTAAACTGGGGCTGAGTCGCGATCGTGATTTTGTGTCACGATCGTGATCCTTTTTTATCCTTTTTTCGGAAACTGGAGTACGGTCATCGCGTTCGTGATGTGTATGTCGCGATCGCGACATCTCTACTGGAGCTAAATCTCGGTCGCGACCTTCCTGTCTCGGTCGTGACATCAGCTCGGGAACCTTCTCTGTGGCCGAATCTTAATCGCGACCCTCTTGTCTCGGTCATGACAGATGTTCAGCCTCCTTTCTCAGCATCTCTTCTTCTACCTTTTCATTGAGTGATTGTCCACCTCGTATCATGATGAAACTTACATTTTCCCTCGGAGATGCGACAGTTTGCGATGGTAGCTTTCTTGAATTCTGCTGTTGCAGGTTATTAACCGCCTTCGCTATCTGTGCGGCCTGTTTCTCTAGACTTCTTATACTCTACTTGGTTGTTTGAACATGAGCGGTAAAGTGTTTGGTCAAGGACTTGAGCATTTCCTCCATAGATGGTTCTTCGGATTTCGGTGGGTATGGAGCACGGTACTGGTTGTTGTATTGATATTGTCTATTCTGCGCCCCAGCTGAGTCGCCCCATCTAAAACCAGGATGATCATTACCTCTCGGATTATAGTTGTTATTTTCTCCCTAGTTGTAGTAGTTGTTGTTGTTCTCATACCGAGGTCTAGGAGGTCCGAAACCTCCTACATCATGTACTTCAGCGATGGTTTGGTCCTGGAGTTGCGGGCATATATCGGTAGGATGGCTCTCATCCGCACAAATGCCGCATAGTCTCACAGGTTTCTGATTTCCGATGGCGATGTTCTTGATCATACTCTTTAATTCAACTATCTCACTCTTCCATCCGGGCTCTCCGGAATCCACAACCTTTACTCCTTTCCTCGTATACGTCCTTCCAAAACTTCTCTTTCCTTCAGCAATCTCATTTAGTCGGGTTCTAGCTTCGGCATGAGTCAAATTCAGCACACTCCCATTACACGCAGCGTCTACTAACCTCCTTTCATTATCAAGTAACCCATTGTAAAGGTGGGTCACCAAATCTTTCTCCTCAAACCCATGGAATGGGCAGCTAGCACATAATCTTGCAAATCTTTTCACGTAGTCATACAACGTTTCATCGTCATGTTGTTCCACCATAGCAATCGCCCTTTTCAGCGCAACGACATTCTTGGACGGGAAATACTTACTAAGGAAGGCTTTGTGTAGTTTCTCCCAAGTGTCGATACTCCCGGTGGGTAGCAAATAATACCATTGACGCGCACTATACTCCAATGTAAGACCAAAGGCTCTCATCATAATCTTCTCATTGGTGATGTTACTCGGTTTACTGCAGCTGCAGATGTCGTGGAACTCACTAAGATGCATAATCGGGTCTTCCCCAACCAGGCCATGGAACTTTGGTAGCAGATTGATGAAACCGGTCTTTAGTTCGAACGTAACGCCGGCATTCAGGGCAGGAAGCATCACTCCTAAGTGTTGTTGCATCAGGTCTGGGTCCGTAAGCTCTTGCAACGTTCTTGCAGGCATTGATTCGATCACTAGATTTTGTAGAGATTGTCGCAGATTGCGTAGATGCGTACGCTCTATCTCTGGAATGAATCAAGCAAATCTGAATTAGTGGAACGAGTGTGGACCATAAGATAGGTCCACACCAAAGTAACACAAAAAGAAACAAACTATAACAGTTGGCTCCCCGGCAACAGTGCCAAAATTTGACAGGCGTAAAACGGTCGTTGTTCCTATCAAAGATACCCAACTCAATAAATCCACTATTAAAGCGGTAAGAAGGGGTCGAATCCCAAGAAAGCCAGAACGATAGTTTATTTCTATTGGTGCTACAAGTAGTAACTATTGGGGGTTTTGATTGTGATTCTAAACTAGCAATTATAAAGCAAATAACGTTGAGTTTGTAAACAATAATGATGGAAAGCTCACTCCTTTAGCATCAACGCATTATTCTTATGGAATGTTGATCATCGAATTCTATTAATACTATATTCTTAATTATCTAATCTGGTTGTCCTACTCTTTGTTCGTAAATAGCAACTAGCCCAAATAGTCCTAGAAACCCTTATTGTAAGCAATAACCAAAGAAATTCTAAGGTTCAAAAGCGCAACAGCATAAAGATCAAATATAAGTAGGCCTATGCAATACCATTGGCAAATTACCGATACTCGACAGAGGTTTATAATATCTACAAAATAAGCACTCGCAAATAGTCTATGCAAATTCTGATTGCTACCTAAAAGACAAGACTTTTCAAATCGAATTATCAAGCCTAGCAATATGATGGATAATAATCAACCTAGTTTGCAACCTAGATAAAATCAAGATCAATCAATAGTTAATAAAGCACAAGAGATCATAAAACAATCCTGAAATTAAACTTAAAACATAAACATAAGAATTCTCACAAACTTTTCCTAGAATAATGGCTTTAACCTAAGAGCGAACTAGAAGGATCTTAGCCAGACATACCCAATCGAAAGTCATAAATAATAATGATGAAAAAAAACAGGGAGGATGATGAAAGTGGAACAAAGGTGGAAGCTTTCTTCTTGGCTACTGAATTTCTAAGGATGACGTTGGAAAAAGAATCAAAAGTTCTTCTAACCTAATTTCTAAAGGTTTTTATAGTATCTAGTAAAAGGGAAATATTAATAATCAAAATAAATAAGAAAATGTGGAAAAACAAATCAGAATCTCGGATAAAATCTTCGTTTTGGGCGGGTCCGTCTCCGCATCGTGATCGAGACATGTAGGTCGCGATCGCGATATTGCCTCAGTAACTAGGTCGGTGAAAGGTCGCAATCGCGACAGGGTGGTCTCGGTCATGACAAGCCAACTGAGGCTATGTCTTGATCGCGACATGTAGGTCTCGGTCGTGACTTCTTCTCTGGGGCTGGATCTCGATCGTGACACCTTCTCTCTAAGTCGTGACATCCTCTCTCAAGCTGGTCTTCGGTTTTCTACAAGCGTCGAGGCAGCTCGGCGTCGCCTCTCGGCTTCTCTATGGGTGTAGGCGTGGTATCCTTCTCTCTAGCTCCATCCCGAATGCACTAAAAGTGAGCACAACCGGGATCTCCATGATAAAACCATAAAATACCGCTTACTAGCATCCTGCAAATCCATAAATGAACACCATACCAGATTCTGGGAATACCACTCGATAAGCACCTAAACACCACTAATCCTAAGCTAATAGTCTCTAGTTAACACCATATAATAAGCTCCTATCAAACTCTAAGTGTCGTCCTTACTCGCGAGCAGGAGAGGCTTGTATACTTCGTCAGTATGGCACTATTGCCAGCCGAGAGCCGATATTCATTGGTCGAGAAGTCTGTATTCACTTTAGTCGTTGCAGCATGAAGGCTGAGGCCATACTTTCACGGGCACACTATTCAGGTGTTGATTGACCTACCTATGTGCGGGATTTTTCATCGGCCTACTTTGTCTGAAAGAATGACTAAGTGGGTCGTCGAGCTTTCAGAGTTTGATATTGAGTACCACCCTCGACCGACCATTAAAGCTCAGACGTTGACCGACTTTATTGTTGAAACATGCTTTTGCGAGCTCGGTGACTCACCATTCTATGCAAACCAGCCATGGAAGTTGTATGTGGACGGCGCAGTGAATGTCAATGGTTGTTGTGCGGGTGTCACGATGTTCTCACCAGAAGAAGATATGTATGAACACGCGATACCCCTCGACTTCAACGCCACCAACAATGAAACTGAGTATGAGGCTTTGATCGTTGGGCTCGAGATAGCCCTCGAGAAGCAGGTAGAAGAAATCGAGTGCTTTTGCGACTCAAAAGTGGTGGTCCAACAAGTGCAAGGGGTATATGAGACTCGATCAGGAAATCTACCCATGTATCAAGCTCGGGTGGCAAGGTTGAAAAATATGTTCCATTACTTCCTCAGAATTGCTATTCCCATAAGTGAAGATGTTGTAAACATCGCGAGGTCTTGTAAAGCATGCCAGATGCATGTGCCAGCTTGCGACCAACCAAGGGTAGAGATACAAATCATGGCAGGCCCATGCATGTTCACAATATGGGGCCTAGGTCTATTGGGTCCTTTCTTTCCGAAGGTGCCCGACAACCTAGTGTTCATCATCATCACGATCGACTATTTCACTAAGTGGATCGAGGCGGTGCCCCTTGCTAGAACAAACGTCCAAGTAGTGCAGAAGTTCCTATGATAGAATATAATTTGCAGGTTCGACCTCCACAGGATATTGTCACTGATAGAGGGCCCCAATTAACACACCAAAGCTTTTCGAGTGGTGTGGTGATTTGGGCATCAGGCTAAAGTTTGCATCGTTGGTGCATCCGCATTGAAATGGCCAAGTTGAGGCCGCTAATCAAAGCATTATGACAGACCTCAAGAAGAGGCTAGATGGGTTACGAGGTCGATGGGTTGAATATTTACCTCTCATGCACTAGGCAAATCAAACGACTATTAAGAGAGCAACATGGGAGACATCGTTCGCCCTGGCATATGGCGTCAAGGCCGTCGTACCGGTAGAACATTTGTTCCCAACAGATAGAATTGTATAGTACGAAGAGGAAGAAAAAAGAGAAATGATGGCCCAAGAATTACAACTCAGAAAAGAAGCTCGTGAGATGGCATCCATCCGAGCAGCGAATCATAAGGCTGCCGTCGCTAAGTACTACAATAAGAAAAATCAAGCCTCGAGGGTTCGTGAAAGGGGACCTTGTGATGAGAAAGACAGAAGGAGGAAAACTGTACCAAAACTGGGAAGGCCCTTACATCGTAGAGGCCGAGGTATCCTCATGAGCTTACAAGCTAAATGACTGTGCTGGGAACCCCATCGCGAACACTTGGAACGTGATGCGACTCTGCAAGTATTTTCCTTAGCAAGAAACGCCTCTCCCTAGGTACATACCCCAAAATTATCTTTATCATTATTGGCACTCATTCATAGCATACAAAGTAAATAATTCTTAGCTAAAAAAATCTATAACAAAACACCCGTAACTTATAGGCGAGGCAGAGCGCATGGTCTCAAATGACCCTGACGCGCGAATAAAGCAGTCAAAGTGAGAGAGTCATCCTCACTCGACCGAATGAGGTACGGCTATCATACTTACATAAGTATATAGACCCCTCAAAATGAACAAAAAACTTACTATAGCTATGTATATCACAGTATAAGATAAAGCCATAAGTACAAAATGGACCAAAGACATCAAACTGAACCATCGAGAGTCATGGGCCTCAAGCCAGTCGCGAGTAGAGAATAAAGCATCGGGTTGAATCATCAAGTACAAGGCGCCTCGAGCCAGCCGTGAGTTGACGAAAGCATCGGGATGAATCATCATGTTCCACGCATCTCAAGCCAGCCACGAGCATATGAAACATCACGCTGAATCATCGAGTGTCACGCGCCTCGAGCTAGCCGCGAGCAGATGAAGCATCGGGCTGAATCATCGAGTGTCACACGCCTCGAGCCTGTCGCGAGCAAATGTATCACGTGTTGAATCATCGAGTGATGCATACCCCGAGGCAGCCACAAAAAGATGAGAAGGATTAGACTGAATCATCGAGATCTACTCGCCTCGAGCCAGTCACGGACAAGTAGAGACATTGGACTAAACCATCGGGAGCTACATGTCCCGAGTTAGTCGTGAGTATAAAAGAAAAGTCCTCTCGCACAAAGGCGCCACGAAGTAGTTACAAATGACAAGGTAACAATCCTACAAGCTCTAAACATTGATTTCTCCCCTTAAAGTTACCAAAATAAGCCAAAGCATGATATAGGTCGGACGAGCAAATGCCACGATAGAAAAAGTACAAAGAATTCCCTAGAAGTTGGGTTCCAGCCTAAGCTAAGGTACGTCAAATCATAAGATACATCAATATCTTAGCCGACACACCATAACATCTTGTCGTGGTATAATAGGGAAACCCTCATTACCATTATGGAGAAAGATTGCCTCGAAAAGCCCCAAGGCTAGAAAGGTGATAGAGCTTGGGTAAGTATAGACTTACATTCATAGCATTTAAAAATGCTATAGAATACTAGAGTTCAGAAAAATTATATAGGGATTTTTAAGGATGACTAGACACAACAAAAAATGAGGGGACAAGAGACCAACAATCAAAGACAAAGATCGCGATGATATAAGAATTCTTACATGTCATTTGAACTCCATGTTTTCTATACTTCTTTTCTTTTCCAATGTTATGTAATCGAATATTCAAAGGCTATGTGCCTTATCTTTATATAAGTATTATGGTATTAAAGATCATCCCTTGACAAAGACATAACACTGGCGACCCCCTTATTTCTACCTTTCTTGTATACGATAATTCCCAAATATCAAAAAAGGCAAGGGGTTAAAAAGGAAGGATTGCGAGGGAAACAAGACATAACACTCGCGACCCCCTTTTTTCTACCTTTCCTGTATATGGTAATTCACACATAGAAGAAAAGGCAAGGGGTAGTGAGGGAGGATCGCGAGAGAAACAAGACATAAAGCAAATAAAGCATTCAAACAAAGCATTAAGTACTTAGCAAGCAAAAACAATGTTATATTACAAGTACCTTGGGATCAAACCCAAAATATTATCAAGTTTAGCAAGTCAAGAAGAAAAAGTTTCTAAGAGGTAGTTGGAGGTGGATGAGGATCGACAGAGAGAGCAACATCTGTACCAGCACTTTTAGCAGCATCTTTAGCAGTAGCAAAAGCCCTTTGCGACTTTGAAAAGACGGTTGGACCCTTTACCACGTCATGCTCACGACCAGATGTAATCGTGCTCTCTATAGGGAAGCTCGTCACTGAACAAGCCTCAAGGGTGTTCTCGTTATCCAAGGTATAAGCACCGAGGATTAGGGGTATACTTTGACGGAACAAGAGGGTAGTTGGACCACCTCTTCTCGTCAAACTTAAATTTGGGAAGATCCTGCTCGTCCTCTTTAAGATTGGCCGCCTTGTTGAATACGCAAACCTGATACCTAGCAATAAAATTCATGTGAGAAGCCTCGCAATGACCACTTGCATATTTGTGAACCGCCTCCTCTCGAGCTTTTTGGATGGCAATGGTGTGACCCCCTTTAAAGATTAGAGCACCACGGCATGGATCTCCTTTAACGCTTGAAGTTCAGTAGCCAACACCTCGCAAGAACTCTTTTCAGCCACCACCTCCTCGGCCCATTTCTTCATCTCCTTGACCCTTTTCTTCAGCTCCTTGTCCTTTTCAGCAATCGTTCTCTCAAGCCCCTCTTTCTCTCGAGTCGCATCCCCTTGAAGCTTCAAGACTTGCAACTGCAGCTCTTGGACAAATGTACTAAGATCTTTTTGGCTAGAGTCAATCTCATCGTAATTCTTTGAAAGATCAGTCGTAGCACTCTTCAAACCTACCTCAAACTTCATCCTGGCCACTGCATCGCCTGGAGACAAAGGCAAAAAAAAGTAAGAACAATGAAGAAGGGAGAAATGAATAAATACAAATTCAAACTTACCCCCGCGAGTACCTGGACGCCTCTGGTTATGTCATCTTTTATCATTTGATCGAGGTACGGTGGGGGATTAGCACGAGCAGCATCTTGTTCATCATACGTCTCACAAGATTTGGGGTAATAAGAAAGCTCCCCATACTCTTGCTCAAGACCCTCATCATTCTCGTAGCAATCTCGAGTGACTCTTTAGTCGAAGGAGTGAGCACCGGTTTCTCAAGTTCTTTTCCGTTCTGATCTTTCTTTTGAGGCGTGAGAGGAGCTGCGAGAAGAGTTAGACCTCTTACGGTTAAGTTGCTCCGAAAAGGGAACGGATTCCTCTTCGATGATCTATGTGGTGGGAAACATACGAGGAGGTTCCACCGAGTCAGGACCCGTTGAGTTGGACAGAGGGATGGAAATATTGGTTGGTGGATGATGTGGTGGGGACTGGTGGTCCTCGCCAACTTCTATGTTAAGGAAGTCAAGGCAATTTTATGTTTCACAAAACATAAGATAAGAGTTAAGAAAAACACAATGCAAGTACTATGCATATCTAAGTTAAGTCTCCAGTGTCCTACTAGGAGGGGAAAGCTGACTACGACCACGACGCGTGAGAAACTCGATGGTCACGATATCGTTATAATTGTTCGAACCAAGTTTAACAAAAGAAAAAAAGTCCTCCTAGGTCTTCTTGAGTTGCTCATCTCAGTATTGGGAGGCCGACTTGCGAACCTCAGTTACACGGACGCGGTGGTTTACGCTATGTTCCGTGGCAGGTTTCACTAAAATCCACCAATAAAGCCATCTCGTCTCCTTGCGAGGCATCTTATACTGAGGGTTATACTTCCAGGAACAAGTAATTAGACCCCAGCTACAAGAGTAGGGTTTGTACAAAGCACCTAAGAGGTGAGCGGAAGGAGTATAGCCGATCTCCTGGCACCAAAGCTGAAAAGTTGTTGCATGTCTCCAGAAGTTTGGGTGCAGTTAGGACTTAGTTGCTCCACTTCGAGAATGCCCTCATGAACTGGTAGATCGGGAGTATGAAGCCTTCCCACATAGCGTGCCAACTGATGGGGAAATACTCCCCATATCGTTGAGGTATTCCCCACTCGAGACCGGCAGGGTGAGAATGGTCCCTTGAGGGAAAGAAAACTCCTTGGCATAATCCGCTAGATTAAGGGTCTTGACCAAAGATCGCGAGGGCTTGACATTCTTTCCCAGAATCGTGCACTGAACCGGGGCTAATTGGTTGTCCAAGATCAAGACGGGAGGAGCATGAGTTACCACCACGTAAGGTATTTCGCGAGGCATGTAACGAACAACTGGTGGAGTGGGGGAAAGGTGCCATAGATGATTGCATGTGAACTAGGGACGATTGCCTGTGAACTAGGGATGATTGATCGGGAACTTGGCCCCGCCTCATCTCCAGTTCTCCTACGCATTTTTACCAGGGTGTAAACAACCTCGCGAAGAGTAAGGAAAGGGCTCTTTATCGACCCTCGTCAATAGGAAAAATGAACGAGGGAAGGGAATCTTCGCGAGGTACCCGGAAAACTATGGAATAAAAGAAAGAAAAGGAAAGGGTAGAAAGGTAAAAGTCGAGTGCTTGAGCTGCACAAACACCATTTAATGATGAAAAAGACAGTTACAAGTATGACATGACCCAGAAGGCGCACGTTTTCCCAAGCGGTATTTTGGGGGTACATATTTTTAAACAAAAAAATGAAATAAAGAAGATATTAAAGGAAAAGAATGTATATTGGCGCCATTAATGGCATTAAATGTGAAAAGGACAAGGGATAGAACACCGACACTGCCGATAGGATTTTCCAACGACGAAAAATGCCCCATGAACCACTGAATTAAACAATAAGGAAAGGAAATCGTAAATTTGGAGAATTATTAAGAGAGAAAACCCTAGAAGAGCGTTCTAACATGGTAAATAAGCAAAATAATCGCTGCAAAGGGAAAAGAAGGGCTAACCTAACGACGGTGGAGTAACGAACGGCCGGAAGTAGTAGCTAGTGATAGACACCAAGGAGAGTGGTGGAGGAAAAAAGTATAGTCGGAGAAGAAGATTTATGGGAGAGAGAAAACAAAGAAATGTGAACGGTAAACGTGAAGAAAGTGATGATAGTGGGACTTTTATAGGGAGAAGGACTACGAAAAGTCAAAAAACCCTAACACAACACGTGGCAAGAAATTAGAAAAAGCCCGCCTAGACGCATACTATTTTCAAAAAGGTTTGAAAAGGTGGCGCAAAAGGGAGCGAAACCATGCATGGACATATGCGTGCAAAGGGTAAAAGTCGAAGAAGAAAATAGTCGTTCGAGCATCGGGGACTGGTGTGGAGAAGTTGGAGTGTCATGATCCACCATTAAGGAACAAACCTCGCGAGCCTTTGCCACACAAGGGGCTTGTGGGGTTGGATGTTGGGACATATTTCGTTGGTCCTAGTTTTGGTCCTTATCATTAGGGTTAAGGGAAAGCCCATGAGCAGAAAGACAAAAGAAAAAAAAGGAAAAGGGAAAAGTGACGTGATTGGATAAAAATAGAAAGTTAGGGGACCATTTATTTCCCTATAAATAGTGGTTGGTAAGGAAGTACACCGTTCACATTCCTTTTCAGTACTGAAACTCTGTCAAAATCTATAGAGAAGTGTCAGTCGAATTATTCCTCTTTGGGAATAGTTTCGAAGGTTTGCTAGACGTTTTCTCCTCACGAGGACTCGAGCTCTCTATTACCCTCTTTACTCTCACTTAAACACTATTTTCCCCTCATTTGAGCCTCGACTGACTTGAGCATCGGAGAGCCAAATCCAGAGAAACATCCCCTCTAGACTTGGTAGTGTAGGTAAATCGACCAAAGTGGTGTAACAAGCAATCGAAGAGCCATCCTCAACTCTTGGATCCCTTAACTTGACAACTCCCTACTTGAGCCAAGAAGAGAAAAAGCATGGTTTTTAGCCTCTAGCGAAACGTGTTGTATCGCGAGGATTCTAGGCATCAACAGAGCCAGTCCCTTGTCTCCGTTAAACACCACCGGTATAATGCCTCAGTCACGATACTCTGTTTTAATTTATTTATTTCCATTGGTGTTCATCTTTCGATTCCGTCACATTCGTCTTCACCTCCGCTCCCTGGTCATCATCGTTCTCGTTTCTATGCCGCCGTTCGCCGTTTCCGCTGCCGTCGGTATTTCCCCGTCCGAGCAATCTCACAATTCTGTATTTTCCTATTCGTTTTAGTTCTCCGGCCTCTTGGTTGCTGCCCATCGCCCCCGGTCGCCTTCAGTTGTATCCTCGTCGTCGTCGCTGCCAAGTAAGTCCGGTTAGTTCCTTCTCTGTTTGTCAAAGTTGATGTGCTGCTTGTACAAAGTAGAAGAGACAACAAGCTTGTGTTCTTGGGCTAGATATGGTATGTCCCATACCCAAATTGGTTCATTTTTTTATTTGTCAGTTTAATTGTCATTATTCTTTAATCAAATTAATTATATTATAAATTATTTTGATCAATCCTATAAATTGTATTTCAGTAGATATAATTTATTTTATAATCTCATAAACTCAATTATATTTTTTTTATTAAATTATTAGTTAATTTAATCAATTTTTCAAATCTGTTTTAATCAAAATAATTAATATACGTATTATATCAATTGAATTTATGATTTAAAATTATATTCTAGAAATTAATTTAATTAACTATTATAATTAAATTAATTATCTTATTTTCAAGACTAAGTGATATAATTTAATGAGATAATTATATCAAACTGACTCTAATTATAATTTTATTCGTGTGTCTCGGTACCGTGTTGGATTAGAACTCTTGAAGATTGAGTCCGTTGACAAGGACCCAAACTCCATCTTAGACCCCCGATCATTCCTCGTAACTAAGGCAAGTAGTGGTTTGCTTTTGCTTATTTATTCTATTTTTATCTTAATTAGCAATGACTCGATTGTATGTTAAGTTGGGATTAAAATATAATTCTTTTGTGTGTAGGGAATTAATTATAACCTAAAATAAATATAATTTAGGTTGTATGCATGTAATGGCTACACTTAATATATACCCATTATTACCTTAGGATGATAGATTTATTATGTTGTGGATTGTTGTGGATGTGATTGTGTAGTTAGAACGAGTATGAGTAGGAACACTATGTACCTCGCGAGGTCAAGTGGTTTCTTTATAACTTGGTATTAGAAGGATTTTCCCTAATATTCTTTGGCAATGACCATACCCTTATTCTAATGTAAGTGGTGGTCCACTTAGCTAGTGTCAGAAATCGGGATTATTCCCTCGTTCTCATTGCGAGACATTATTAAAAGCTTCAACGTAATGATCATTC
>NW_027367662.1:0-55962 GCF_046119375.1 Phyllobates terribilis
AAAAACATGTTTTTCAATGGCAAAAATCAATGAATATTGTAAATGCACAAACAGTAATATCTCCACATTGCACGGTGCAATTCTGAAATTTTTAGCTTTTTCCTGTTAATCCTAGCATGATAAAGAAGATTCAAAGAGAGTGAGATGCCAGCTCCTTTCATTCAGTCAGTAGCTTCAAACATTTCTGGTATATGAAAAACATGTTTTTCAATGGCAAAAATCAATGAATATTGTAAATGCACAAACAGTAATATCTCCACATTGCAAGGTGCAATTCTGAAATTTTTTGCTTTTTCCTGTTAATCCTAGCATGATAAAGAAGATTCAAAGAGAGTGAGATGCCAGCTCCTTTCATTCAGTCAGTAGCTTCAAACATTTCTGGTATATGAAAAACATGTTTTTCAGTGGCAAAAATCAATGAATATTGTAAATGCACAAACAGTAATATCTCCACATTGCAAGGTGCAATTCTGAAATTTTTTGCTTTTTCCTGCTAATCCTAGCATGATAAAGAAGATTCAAAGAGAGTGAGATGCCAGCTCCTTTCATTCAGTCAGTAGCTTCAAACATTTCTGGTATATGAAAAACATGTTTTTCAATGGCAAAAATCAATGAATATTGTAAATGCACAAACAGTAATATCTCCACATTGCATGGTGCAATTCTGAAATTTTTAGCTTTTTCCTGTTAATCCTAGCATGATAAAGAAGATTCAAAGAGAGTGAGATGCCAGCTCCTTTCATTCAGTCAGTAGCTTCAAACATTTCTGGTATATGAAAAACGTTTTTCAATGGCAAAAATCAATGAATATTGTAAATGCACAAACAGTAATATCTCCACATTGCAAGGTGCAATTCTGAAATTTTTTGCTTTTTCCTGCTAATCCTAGCATGATAAAGAAGATTCAAAGAGAGTGAGATGCCAGCTCCTTTCATTCAGTCAGTAGCTTCAAACATTTCTGGTATATGAAAAACATGTTTTTCAATGGCAAAAATCAATGAATATTGTAAATGCACAAACAGTAATATCTCCACATTGCACGGTGCAATTCTGAAATTTTTAGCTTTTTCCTGTGAATCCTAGCATGATAAAGAAGATTCAAAGAGAGTGAGATGCCAGCTCCTTTCATTCAGTCAGTAGCTTCAAACATTTCTGGTATATGAAAAACATGTTTTTCAATGGCAAAAATCAATGAATATTGTAAATGCACAAACAGTAATATCTCCACATTGCAAGGTGCAATTCTGAAATTTTTTGCTTTTTCCTGCTAATCCTAGCATGATAAAGAAGATTCAAAGAGAGTGAGATGCCAGCTCCTTTCATTCAGTCAGTAGCTTCAAACATTTCTGGTATATGAAAAACATGTTTTTCAATGGCAAAAATCAATGAATATTGTAAATGCACAAACAGTAATATCTCCACATTGCAAGGTGCAATTCTGAAATTTTTTGCTTTTTCCTGCTAATCCTAGCATGATAAAGAAGATTCAAAGAGAGTGAGATGCCAGCTCCTTTCATTCAGTCAGTAGCTTCAAACATTTCTGGTATATGAAAAACATGTTTTTCAATGGCAAAAATCAATGAATATTGTAAATGCACAAACAGTAATATCTCCACATTGCAAGGTGCAATTCTGAAATTTTTTGCTTTTTCCTGCTAATCCTAGCATGATAAAGAAGATTCAAAGAGAGTGAGATGCCAGCTCCTTTCATTCAGTCAGTAGCTTCAAACATTTCTGGTATATGAAAAACATGTTTTTCAATGGCAAAAATCAATGAATATTGTAAATGCACAAACAGTAATATCTCCACATTGCAAGGTGCAATTCTGAAATTTTTAGCTTTTTCCTGTTAATCCTAGCATGATAAAGAAGATTCAAAGAGAGTGAGATGCCAGCTCCTTTCATTCAGTCAGTAGCTTCAAACATTTCTGGTATATGAAAAACGTTTTTCAATGGCAAAAATCAATGAATATTGTAAATGCACAAACAGTAATATCTCCACATTGCAAGGTGCAATTCTGAAATTTTTTGCTTTTTCCTGCTAATCCTAGCATGATAAAGAAGATTCAAAGAGAGTGAGATGCCAGCTCCTTTCATTCAGTCAGTAGCTTCAAACATTTCTGGTATATGAAAAACATGTTTTTCAATGGCAAAAATCAATGAATATTGTAAATGCACAAACAGTAATATCTCCACATTGCACGGTGCAATTCTGAAATTTTTAGCTTTTTCCTGTGAATCCTAGCATGATAAAGAAGATTCAAAGAGAGTGAGATGCCAGCTCCTTTCATTCAGTCAGTAGCTTCAAACATTTCTGGTATATGAAAAACATGTTTTTCAATGGCAAAAATCAATGAATATTGTAAATGCACAAACAGTAATATCTCCACATTGCAAGGTGCAATTCTGAAATTTTTTGCTTTTTCCTGCTAATCCTAGCATGATAAAGAAGATTCAAAGAGAGTGAGATGCCAGCTCCTTTCATTCAGTCAGTAGCTTCAAACATTTCTGGTATATGAAAAACATGTTTTTCAATGGCAAAAATCAATGAATATTGTAAATGCACAAACAGTAATATCTCCACATTGCAAGGTGCAATTCTGAAATTTTTTGCTTTTTCCTGTTAATCCTAGCATGATAAAGAAGATTCAAAGAGAGTGAGATGCCAGCTCCTTTCATTCAGTCAGTAGCTTCAAACATTTCTGGTATATGAAAAACATGTTTTTCAATGGCAAAAATCAATGAATATTGTAAATGCACAAACAGTAATATCTCCACATTGCAAGGTGCAATTCTGAAATTTTTTGCTTTTTCCTGCTAATCCTAGCATGATAAAGAAGATTCAAAGAGAGTGAGATGCCAGCTCCTTTCATTCAGTCAGTAGCTTCAAACATTTCTGGTATATGAAAAACATGTTTTTCAATGGCAAAAATCAATGAATGTTGTAAATGCACAAACAGTAATATCTCCACATTGCACGGTGCAATTCTGAAATTTTTAGCTTTTTCCTGTTAATCCTAGCATGATAAAGAAGATTCAAAGAGAGTGAGATGCCAGCTCCTTTCATTCAGTCAGTAGCTTCAAACATTTCTGGTATATGAAAAACATGTTTTTCAATGGCAAAAATCAATGAATATTGTAAATGCACAAACAGTAATATCTCCACATTGCACGGTGCAATTCTGAAATTTTTAGCTTTTTCCTGTTAATCCTAGCATGATAAAGAAGATTCAAAGAGAGTGAGATGCCAGCTCCTTTCATTCAGTCAGTAGCTTCAAACATTTCTGGTATATGAAAAACATGTTTTTCAATGGCAAAAATCAATGAATATTGTAAATGCACAAACAGTAATATCTCCACATTGCAAGGTGCAATTCTGAAATTTTTTGCTTTTTCCTGCTAATCCTAGCATGATAAAGAAGATTCAAAGAGAGTGAGATGCCAGCTCCTTTCATTCAGTCAGTAGCTTCAAACATTTCTGGTATATGAAAAACATGTTTTTCAATGGCAAAAATCAATGAATATTGTAAATGCACAAACAGTAATATCTCCACATTGCAAGGTGCAATTCTGAAATTTTTTGCTTTTTCCTGTTAATCCTAGCATGATAAAGAAGATTCAAAGAGAGTGAGATGCCAGCTCCTTTCATTCAGTCAGTAGCTTCAAACATTTCTGGTATATGAAAAACATGTTTTTCAATGGCAAAAATCAATGAATATTGTAAATGCACAAACAGTAATATCTCCACATTGCAAGGTGCAATTCTGAAATTTTTTGCTTTTTCCTGCTAATCCTAGCATGATAAAGAAGATTCAAAGAGAGTGAGATGCCAGCTCCTTTCATTCAGTCAGTAGCTTCAAACATTTCTGGTATATGAAAAACATGTTTTTCAATGGCAAAAATCAATGAATATTGTAAATGCACAAACAGTAATATCTCCACATTGCACGGTGCAATTCTGAAATTTTTAGCTTTTTCCTGTTAATCCTAGCATGATAAAGAAGATTCAAAGAGAGTGAGATGCCAGCTCCTTTCATTCAGTCAGTAGCTTCAAACATTTCTGGTATATGAAAAACATGTTTTTCAATGGCAAAAATCAATGAATATTGTAAATGCACAAACAGTAATATCTCCACATTGCACGGTGCAATTCTGAAATTTTTAGCTTTTTCCTGTTAATCCTAGCATGATAAAGAAGATTCAAAGAGAGTGAGATGCCAGCTCCTTTCATTCAGTCAGTAGCTTCAAACATTTCTGGTATATGAAAAACATGTTTTTCAATGGCAAAAATCAATGAATATTGTAAATGCACAAACAGTAATATCTCCACATTGCAAGGTGCAATTCTGAAATTTTTTGCTTTTTCCTGCTAATCCTAGCATGATAAAGAAGATTCAAAGAGAGTGAGATGCCAGCTCCTTTCATTCAGTCAGTAGCTTCAAACATTTCTGGTATATGAAAAACATGTTTTTCAATGGCAAAAATCAATGAATATTGTCAATGCACAAACAGTAATATCTCCACATTGCACGGTGCAATTCTGAAATTTTTAGCTTTTTCCTGTTAATCCTAGCATGATAAAGAAGATTCAAAGAGAGTGAGATGCCAGCTCCTTTCATTCAGTCAGTAGCTTCAAACATTTCTGGTATATGAAAAACATGTTTTTCAATGGCAAAAATCAATGAATATTGTAAATGCACAAACAGTAATATCTCCACATTGCAAGGTGCAATTCTGAAATTTTTTGCTTTTTCCTGCTAATCCTAGCATGATAAAGAAGATTCAAAGAGAGTGAGATGCCAGCTCCTTTCATTCAGTCAGTAGCTTCAAACATTTCTGGTATATGAAAAACATGTTTTTCAATGGCAAAAATCAATGAATATTGTAAATGCACAAACAGTAATATCTCCACATTGCACGGTGCAATTCTGAAATTTTTAGCTTTTTCCTGTTAATCCTAGCATGATAAAGAAGATTCAAAGAGAGTGAGATGCCAGCTCCTTTCATTCAGTCAGTAGCTTCAAACATTTCTGGTATATGAAAAACATGTTTTTCAATGGCAAAAATCAATGAATATTGTAAATGCACAAACAGTAATATCTCCACATTGCAAGGTGCAATTCTGAAATTTTTTGCTTTTTCCTGCTAATCCTAGCATGATAAAGAAGATTCAAAGAGAGTGAGATGCCAGCTCCTTTCATTCAGTCAGTAGCTTCAAACATTTCTGGTATATGAAAAACATGTTTTTCAATGGCAAAAATCAATGAATATTGTAAATGCACAAACAGTAATATCTCCACATTGCACGGTGCAATTCTGAAATTTTTAGCTTTTTCCTGTTAATCCTAGCATGATAAAGAAGATTCAAAGAGAGTGAGATGCCAGCTCCTTTCATTCAGTCAGTAGCTTCAAACATTTCTGGTATATGAAAAACATGTTTTTCAATGGCAAAAATCAATGAATATTGTAAATGCACAAACAGTAATATCTCCACATTGCAAGGTGCAATTCTGAAATTTTTTGCTTTTTCCTGTTAATCCTAGCATGATAAAGAAGATTCAAAGAGAGTGAGATGCCAGCTCCTTTCATTCAGTCAGTAGCTTCAAACATTTCTGGTATATGAAAAACATGTTTTTCAGTGGCAAAAATCAATGAATATTGTAAATGCACAAACAGTAATATCTCCACATTGCAAGGTGCAATTCTGAAATTTTTTGCTTTTTCCTGCTAATCCTAGCATGATAAAGAAGATTCAAAGAGAGTGAGATGCCAGCTCCTTTCATTCAGTCAGTAGCTTCAAACATTTCTGGTATATGAAAAACATGTTTTTCAATGGCAAAAATCAATGAATATTGTAAATGCACAAACAGTAATATCTCCACATTGCATGGTGCAATTCTGAAATTTTTAGCTTTTTCCTGTTAATCCTAGCATGATAAAGAAGATTCAAAGAGAGTGAGATGCCAGCTCCTTTCATTCAGTCAGTAGCTTCAAACATTTCTGGTATATGAAAAACGTTTTTCAATGGCAAAAATCAATGAATATTGTAAATGCACAAACAGTAATATCTCCACATTGCAAGGTGCAATTCTGAAATTTTTTGCTTTTTCCTGCTAATCCTAGCATGATAAAGAAGATTCAAAGAGAGTGAGATGCCAGCTCCTTTCATTCAGTCAGTAGCTTCAAACATTTCTGGTATATGAAAAACATGTTTTTCAATGGCAAAAATCAATGAATATTGTAAATGCACAAACAGTAATATCTCCACATTGCACGGTGCAATTCTGAAATTTTTAGCTTTTTCCTGTGAATCCTAGCATGATAAAGAAGATTCAAAGAGAGTGAGATGCCAGCTCCTTTCATTCAGTCAGTAGCTTCAAACATTTCTGGTATATGAAAAACATGTTTTTCAATGGCAAAAATCAATGAATATTGTAAATGCACAAACAGTAATATCTCCACATTGCAAGGTGCAATTCTGAAATTTTTTGCTTTTTCCTGCTAATCCTAGCATGATAAAGAAGATTCAAAGAGAGTGAGATGCCAGCTCCTTTCATTCAGTCAGTAGCTTCAAACATTTCTGGTATATGAAAAACATGTTTTTCAATGGCAAAAATCAATGAATATTGTAAATGCACAAACAGTAATATCTCCACATTGCAAGGTGCAATTCTGAAATTTTTTGCTTTTTCCTGCTAATCCTAGCATGATAAAGAAGATTCAAAGAGAGTGAGATGCCAGCTCCTTTCATTCAGTCAGTAGCTTCAAACATTTCTGGTATATGAAAAACATGTTTTTCAATGGCAAAAATCAATGAATATTGTAAATGCACAAACAGTAATATCTCCACATTGCAAGGTGCAATTCTGAAATTTTTTGCTTTTTCCTGCTAATCCTAGCATGATAAAGAAGATTCAAAGAGAGTGAGATGCCAGCTCCTTTCATTCAGTCAGTAGCTTCAAACATTTCTGGTATATGAAAAACATGTTTTTCAATGGCAAAAATCAATGAATATTGTAAATGCACAAACAGTAATATCTCCACATTGCAAGGTGCAATTCTGAAATTTTTAGCTTTTTCCTGTTAATCCTAGCATGATAAAGAAGATTCAAAGAGAGTGAGATGCCAGCTCCTTTCATTCAGTCAGTAGCTTCAAACATTTCTGGTATATGAAAAACGTTTTTCAATGGCAAAAATCAATGAATATTGTAAATGCACAAACAGTAATATCTCCACATTGCAAGGTGCAATTCTGAAATTTTTTGCTTTTTCCTGCTAATCCTAGCATGATAAAGAAGATTCAAAGAGAGTGAGATGCCAGCTCCTTTCATTCAGTCAGTAGCTTCAAACATTTCTGGTATATGAAAAACATGTTTTTCAATGGCAAAAATCAATGAATATTGTAAATGCACAAACAGTAATATCTCCACATTGCACGGTGCAATTCTGAAATTTTTAGCTTTTTCCTGTGAATCCTAGCATGATAAAGAAGATTCAAAGAGAGTGAGATGCCAGCTCCTTTCATTCAGTCAGTAGCTTCAAACATTTCTGGTATATGAAAAACATGTTTTTCAATGGCAAAAATCAATGAATATTGTAAATGCACAAACAGTAATATCTCCACATTGCACGGTGCAATTCTGAAATTTTTAGCTTTTTCTTGTTAATCCTAGCATGATAAAGAAGATTCAAAGAGAGTGAGATGCCAGCTCCTTTCATTCAGTCAGTAGCTTCAAACATTTCTGGTATATGAAAAACATGTTTTTCAATGGCAAAAATCAATGAATATTGTAAATGCACAAACAGTAATATCTCCACATTGCAAGGTGCAATTCTGAAATTTTTTGCTTTTTCCTGCTAATCCTAGCATGATAAAGAAGATTCAAAGAGAGTGAGATGCCAGCTCCTTTCATTCAGTCAGTAGCTTCAAACATTTCTGGTATATGAAAAACATGTTTTTCAATGGCAAAAATCAATGAATATTGTAAATGCACAAACAGTAATATCTCCACATTGCACGGTGCAATTCTGAAATTTTTAGCTTTTTCCTGTTAATCCTAGCATGATAAAGAAGATTCAAAGAGAGTGAGATGCCAGCTCCTTTCATTCAGTCAGTAGCTTCAAACATTTCTGGTATATGAAAAACATGTTTTTCAATGGCAAAAATCAATGAATATTGTAAATGCACAAACAGTAATATCTCCACATTGCAAGGTGCAATTCTGAAATTTTTTGCTTTTTCCTGCTAATCCTAGCATGATAAAGAAGATTCAAAGAGAGTGAGATGCCAGCTCCTTTCATTCAGTCAGTAGCTTCAAACATTTCTGGTATATGAAAAACATGTTTTTCAATGGCAAAAATCAATGAATATTGTAAATGCACAAACAGTAATATCTCCACATTGCACGGTGCAATTCTGAAATTTTTAGCTTTTTCCTGTTAATCCTAGCATGATAAAGAAGATTCAAAGAGAGTGAGATGCCAGCTCCTTTCATTCAGTCAGTAGCTTCAAACATTTCTGGTATATGAAAAACATGTTTTTCAATGGCAAAAATCAATGAATATTGTAAATGCACAAACAGTAATATCTCCACATTGCAAGGTGCAATTCTGAAATTTTTTGCTTTTTCCTGTTAATCCTAGCATGATAAAGAAGATTCAAAGAGAGTGAGATGCCAGCTCCTTTCATTCAGTCAGTAGCTTCAAACATTTCTGGTATATGAAAAACATGTTTTTCAATGGCAAAAATCAATGAATATTGTAAATGCACAAACAGTAATATCTCCACATTGCAAGGTGCAATTCTGAAATTTTTTGCTTTTTCCTGCTAATCCTAGCATGATAAAGAAGATTCAAAGAGAGTGAGATGCCAGCTCCTTTCATTCAGTCAGTAGCTTCAAACATTTCTGGTATATGAAAAACATGTTTTTCAATGGCAAAAATCAATGAATATTGTAAATGCACAAACAGTAATATCTCCACATTGCACGGTGCAATTCTGAAATTTTTAGCTTTTTCCTGTTAATCCTAGCATGATAAAGAAGATTCAAAGAGAGTGAGATGCCAGCTCCTTTCATTCAGTCAGTAGCTTCAAACATTTCTGGTATATGAAAAACGTTTTTCAATGGCAAAAATCAATGAATATTGTAAATGCACAAACAGTAATATCTCCACATTGCAAGGTGCAATTCTGAAATTTTTTGCTTTTTCCTGCTAATCCTAGCATGATAAAGAAGATTCAAAGAGAGTGAGATGCCAGCTCCTTTCATTCAGTCAGTAGCTTCAAACATTTCTGGTATATGAAAAACATGTTTTTCAATGGCAAAAATCAATGAATATTGTAAATGCACAAACAGTAATATCTCCACATTGCACGGTGCAATTCTGAAATTTTTAGCTTTTTCCTGTGAATCCTAGCATGATAAAGAAGATTCAAAGAGAGTGAGATGCCAGCTCCTTTCATTCAGTCAGTAGCTTCAAACATTTCTGGTATATGAAAAACATGTTTTTCAATGGCAAAAATCAATGAATATTGTAAATGCACAAACAGTAATATCTCCACATTGCAAGGTGCAATTCTGAAATTTTTTGCTTTTTCCTGCTAATCCTAGCATGATAAAGAAGATTCAAAGAGAGTGAGATGCCAGCTCCTTTCATTCAGTCAGTAGCTTCAAACATTTCTGGTATATGAAAAACGTTTTTCAATGGCAAAAATCAATGAATATTGTAAATGCACAAACAGTAATATCTCCACATTGCAAGGTGCAATTCTGAAATTTTTTGCTTTTTCCTGTTAATCCTAGCATGATAAAGAAGATTCAAAGAGAGTGAGATGCCAGCTCCTTTCATTCAGTCAGTAGCTTCAAACATTTCTGGTATATGAAAAACATGTTTTTCAATGGCAAAAATCAATGAATATTGTAAATGCACAAACAGTAATATCTCCACATTGCAAGGTGCAATTCTGAAATTTTTTGCTTTTTCCTGCTAATCCTAGCATGATAAAGAAGATTCAAAGAGAGTGAGATGCCAGCTCCTTTCATTCAGTCAGTAGCTTCAAACATTTCTGGTATATGAAAAACATGTTTTTCAATGGCAAAAATCAATGAATATTGTAAATGCACAAACAGTAATATCTCCACATTGCAAGGTGCAATTCTGAAATTTTTTGCTTTTTCCTGCTAATCCTAGCATGATAAAGAAGATTCAAAGAGAGTGAGATGCCAGCTCCTTTCATTCAGTCAGTAGCTTCAAACATTTCTGGTATATGAAAAACATGTTTTTCAATGGCAAAAATCAATGAATATTGTAAATGCACAAACAGTAATATCTCCACATTGCACGGTGCAATTCTGAAATTTTTAGCTTTTTCCTGTTAATCCTAGCATGATAAAGAAGATTCAAAGAGAGTGAGATGCCAGCTCCTTTCATTCAGTCAGTAGCTTCAAACATTTCTGGTATATGAAAAACATGTTTTTCAATGGCAAAAATCAATGAATATTGTAAATGCACAAACAGTAATATCTCCACATTGCAAGGTGCAATTCTGAAATTTTTTGCTTTTTCCTGCTAATCCTAGCATGATAAAGAAGATTCAAAGAGAGTGAGATGCCAGCTCCTTTCATTCAGTCAGTAGCTTCAAACATTTCTGGTATATGAAAAACATGTTTTTCAATGGCAAAAATCAATGAATATTGTAAATGCACAAACAGTAATATCTCCACATTGCACGGTGCAATTCTGAAATTTTTAGCTTTTTCCTGTTAATCCTAGCATGATAAAGAAGATTCAAAGAGAGTGAGATGCCAGCTCCTTTCATTCAGTCAGTAGCTTCAAACATTTCTGGTATATGAAAAACATGTTTTTCAATGGCAAAAATCAATGAATATTGTAAATGCACAAACAGTAATATCTCCACATTGCAAGGTGCAATTCTGAAATTTTTTGCTTTTTCCTGTTAATCCTAGCATGATAAAGAAGATTCAAAGAGAGTGAGATGCCAGCTCCTTTCATTCAGTCAGTAGCTTCAAACATTTCTGGTATATGAAAAACATGTTTTTCAATGGCAAAAATCAATGAATATTGTAAATGCACAAACAGTAATATCTCCACATTGCAAGGTGCAATTCTGAAATTTTTTGCTTTTTCCTGCTAATCCTAGCATGATAAAGAAGATTCAAAGAGAGTGAGATGCCAGCTCCTTTCATTCAGTCAGTAGCTTCAAACATTTCTGGTATATGAAAAACATGTTTTTCAATGGCAAAAATCAATGAATATTGTAAATGCACAAACAGTAATATCTCCACATTGCACGGTGCAATTCTGAAATTTTTAGCTTTTTCCTGTTAATCCTAGCATGATAAAGAAGATTCAAAGAGAGTGAGATGCCAGCTCCTTTCATTCAGTCAGTAGCTTCAAACATTTCTGGTATATGAAAAACATGTTTTTCAATGGCAAAAATCAATGAATATTGTAAATGCACAAACAGTAATATCTCCACATTGCACGGTGCAATTCTGAAATTTTTAGCTTTTTCCTGTGAATCCTAGCATGATAAAGAAGATTCAAAGAGAGTGAGATGCCAGCTCCTTTCATTCAGTCAGTAGCTTCAAACATTTCTGGTATATGAAAAACATGTTTTTCAATGGCAAAAATCAATGAATATTGTAAATGCACAAACAGTAATATCTCCACATTGCAAGGTGCAATTCTGAAATTTTTTGCTTTTTCCTGCTAATCCTAGCATGATAAAGAAGATTCAAAGAGAGTGAGATGCCAGCTCCTTTCATTCAGTCAGTAGCTTCAAACATTTCTGGTATATGAAAAACATGTTTTTCAATGGCAAAAATCAATGAATATTGTAAATGCACAAACAGTAATATCTCCACATTGCAAGGTGCAATTCTGAAATTTTTTGCTTTTTCCTGTTAATCCTAGCATGATAAAGAAGATTCAAAGAGAGTGAGATGCCAGCTCCTTTCATTCAGTCAGTAGCTTCAAACATTTCTGGTATATGAAAAACATGTTTTTCAATGGCAAAAATCAATGAATATTGTAAATGCACAAACAGTAATATCTCCACATTGCAAGGTGCAATTCTGAAATTTTTTGCTTTTTCCTGCTAATCCTAGCATGATAAAGAAGATTCAAAGAGAGTGAGATGCCAGCTCCTTTCATTCAGTCAGTAGCTTCAAACATTTCTGGTATATGAAAAACATGTTTTTCAATGGCAAAAATCAATGAATGTTGTAAATGCACAAACAGTAATATCTCCACATTGCACGGTGCAATTCTGAAATTTTTAGCTTTTTCCTGTTAATCCTAGCATGATAAAGAAGATTCAAAGAGAGTGAGATGCCAGCTCCTTTCATTCAGTCAGTAGCTTCAAACATTTCTGGTATATGAAAAACATGTTTTTCAATGGCAAAAATCAATGAATATTGTAAATGCACAAACAGTAATATCTCCACATTGCACGGTGCAATTCTGAAATTTTTAGCTTTTTCCTGTTAATCCTAGCATGATAAAGAAGATTCAAAGAGAGTGAGATGCCAGCTCCTTTCATTCAGTCAGTAGCTTCAAACATTTCTGGTATATGAAAAACATGTTTTTCAATGGCAAAAATCAATGAATATTGTAAATGCACAAACAGTAATATCTCCACATTGCAAGGTGCAATTCTGAAATTTTTTGCTTTTTCCTGCTAATCCTAGCATGATAAAGAAGATTCAAAGAGAGTGAGATGCCAGCTCCTTTCATTCAGTCAGTAGCTTCAAACATTTCTGGTATATGAAAAACATGTTTTTCAATGGCAAAAATCAATGAATATTGTAAATGCACAAACAGTAATATCTCCACATTGCAAGGTGCAATTCTGAAATTTTTTGCTTTTTCCTGTTAATCCTAGCATGATAAAGAAGATTCAAAGAGAGTGAGATGCCAGCTCCTTTCATTCAGTCAGTAGCTTCAAACATTTCTGGTATATGAAAAACATGTTTTTCAATGGCAAAAATCAATGAATATTGTAAATGCACAAACAGTAATATCTCCACATTGCAAGGTGCAATTCTGAAATTTTTTGCTTTTTCCTGCTAATCCTAGCATGATAAAGAAGATTCAAAGAGAGTGAGATGCCAGCTCCTTTCATTCAGTCAGTAGCTTCAAACATTTCTGGTATATGAAAAACATGTTTTTCAATGGCAAAAATCAATGAATATTGTAAATGCACAAACAGTAATATCTCCACATTGCACGGTGCAATTCTGAAATTTTTAGCTTTTTCCTGTTAATCCTAGCATGATAAAGAAGATTCAAAGAGAGTGAGATGCCAGCTCCTTTCATTCAGTCAGTAGCTTCAAACATTTCTGGTATATGAAAAACATGTTTTTCAATGGCAAAAATCAATGAATATTGTAAATGCACAAACAGTAATATCTCCACATTGCACGGTGCAATTCTGAAATTTTTAGCTTTTTCCTGTTAATCCTAGCATGATAAAGAAGATTCAAAGAGAGTGAGATGCCAGCTCCTTTCATTCAGTCAGTAGCTTCAAACATTTCTGGTATATGAAAAACATGTTTTTCAATGGCAAAAATCAATGAATATTGTAAATGCACAAACAGTAATATCTCCACATTGCAAGGTGCAATTCTGAAATTTTTTGCTTTTTCCTGCTAATCCTAGCATGATAAAGAAGATTCAAAGAGAGTGAGATGCCAGCTCCTTTCATTCAGTCAGTAGCTTCAAACATTTCTGGTATATGAAAAACATGTTTTTCAATGGCAAAAATCAATGAATATTGTAAATGCACAAACAGTAATATCTCCACATTGCACGGTGCAATTCTGAAATTTTTAGCTTTTTCCTGTTAATCCTAGCATGATAAAGAAGATTCAAAGAGAGTGAGATGCCAGCTCCTTTCATTCAGTCAGTAGCTTCAAACATTTCTGGTATATGAAAAACATGTTTTTCAATGGCAAAAATCAATGAATATTGTAAATGCACAAACAGTAATATCTCCACATTGCAAGGTGCAATTCTGAAATTTTTTGCTTTTTCCTGCTAATCCTAGCATGATAAAGAAGATTCAAAGAGAGTGAGATGCCAGCTCCTTTCATTCAGTCAGTAGCTTCAAACATTTCTGGTATATGAAAAACATGTTTTTCAATGGCAAAAATCAATGAATATTGTAAATGCACAAACAGTAATATCTCCACATTGCACGGTGCAATTCTGAAATTTTTAGCTTTTTCCTGTTAATCCTAGCATGATAAAGAAGATTCAAAGAGAGTGAGATGCCAGCTCCTTTCATTCAGTCAGTAGCTTCAAACATTTCTGGTATATGAAAAACATGTTTTTCAATGGCAAAAATCAATGAATATTGTAAATGCACAAACAGTAATATCTCCACATTGCACGGTGCAATTCTGAAATTTTTAGCTTTTTCCTGTTAATCCTAGCATGATAAAGAAGATTCAAAGAGAGTGAGATGCCAGCTCCTTTCATTCAGTCAGTAGCTTCAAACATTTCTGGTATATGAAAAACATGTTTTTCAATGGCAAAAATCAATGAATATTGTAAATGCACAAACAGTAATATCTCCACATTGCAAGGTGCAATTCTGAAATTTTTTGCTTTTTCCTGCTAATCCTAGCATGATAAAGAAGATTCAAAGAGAGTGAGATGCCAGCTCCTTTCATTCAGTCAGTAGCTTCAAACATTTCTGGTATATGAAAAACATGTTTTTCAATGGCAAAAATCAATGAATATTGTAAATGCACAAACAGTAATATCTCCACATTGCACGGTGCAATTCTGAAATTTTTAGCTTTTTCCTGTTAATCCTAGCATGATAAAGAAGATTCAAAGAGAGTGAGATGCCAGCTCCTTTCATTCAGTCAGTAGCTTCAAACATTTCTGGTATATGAAAAACGTTTTTCAATGGCAAAAATCAATGAATATTGTAAATGCACAAACAGTAATATCTCCACATTGCAAGGTGCAATTCTGAAATTTTTTGCTTTTTCCTGCTAATCCTAGCATGATAAAGAAGATTCAAAGAGAGTGAGATGCCAGCTCCTTTCATTCAGTCAGTAGCTTCAAACATTTCTGGTATATGAAAAACATGTTTTTCAATGGCAAAAATCAATGAATATTGTAAATGCACAAACAGTAATATCTCCACATTGCACGGTGCAATTCTGAAATTTTTAGCTTTTTCCTGTTAATCCTAGCATGATAAAGAAGATTCAAAGAGAGTGAGATGCCAGCTCCTTTCATTCAGTCAGTAGCTTCAAACATTTCTGGTATATGAAAAACATGTTTTTCAATGGCAAAAATCAATGAATATTGTAAATGCACAAACAGTAATATCTCCACATTGCAAGGTGCAATTCTGAAATTTTTTGCTTTTTCCTGCTAATCCTAGCATGATAAAGAAGATTCAAAGAGAGTGAGATGCCAGCTCCTTTCATTCAGTCAGTAGCTTCAAACATTTCTGGTATATGAAAAACATGTTTTTCAATGGCAAAAATCAATGAATATTGTAAATGCACAAACAGTAATATCTCCACATTGCAAGGTGCAATTCTGAAATTTTTTGCTTTTTCCTGTTAATCCTAGCATGATAAAGAAGATTCAAAGAGAGTGAGATGCCAGCTCCTTTCATTCAGTCAGTAGCTTCAAACATTTCTGGTATATGAAAAACATGTTTTTCAATGGCAAAAATCAATGAATATTGTAAATGCACAAACAGTAATATCTCCACATTGCAAGGTGCAATTCTGAAATTTTTTGCTTTTTCCTGCTAATCCTAGCATGATAAAGAAGATTCAAAGAGAGTGAGATGCCAGCTC
This sequence comes from Phyllobates terribilis, assembly GCF_046119375.1. Taxonomy (NCBI): domain Eukaryota; kingdom Metazoa; phylum Chordata; class Amphibia; order Anura; family Dendrobatidae; genus Phyllobates; species Phyllobates terribilis. The sequence goes on from NW_027367662.1 coordinate 15,855, forward strand.
CTTTCATTCAGTCAGTAGCTTCAAACATTTCTGGTATATGAAAAACATGTTTTTCAATGGCAAAAATCAATGAATATTGTAAATGCACAAACAGTAATATCTCCACATTGCACGGTGCAATTCTGAAATTTTTAGCTTTTTCCTGTTAATCCTAGCATGATAAAGAAGATTCAAAGAGTGAGATGCCAGCTCCTTTCATTCAGTCAGTAGCTTCAAACATTTCTGGTATATGAAAAACATGTTTTTCAATGGCAAAAATCAATGAATATTGTAAATGCACAAACAGTAATATCTCCACATTGCACGGTGCAATTCTGAAATTTTTAGCTTTTTCCTGTTAATCCTAGCATGATAAAGAAGATTCAAAGAGAGTGAGATGCCAGCTCCTTTCATTCAGTCAGTAGCTTCAAACATTTCTGGTATATGAAAAACATGTTTTTCAATGGCAAAAATCAATGAATATTGTAAATGCACAAACAGTAATATCTCCACATTGCAAGGTGCAATTCTGAAATTTTTTGCTTTTTCCTGCTAATCCTAGCATGATAAAGAAGATTCAAAGAGAGTGAGATGCCAGCTCCTTTCATTCAGTCAGTAGCTTCAAACATTTCTGGTATATGAAAAACATGTTTTTCAATGGCAAAAATCAATGAATGTTGTAAATGCACAAACAGTAATATCTCCACATTGCACGGTGCAATTCTGAAATTTTTAGCTTTTTCCTGTTAATCCTAGCATGATAAAGAAGATTCAAAGAGAGTGAGATGCCAGCTCCTTTCATTCAGTCAGTAGCTTCAAACATTTCTGGTATATGAAAAACATGTTTTTCAATGGCAAAAATCAATGAATATTGTAAATGCACAAACAGTAATATCTCCACATTGCAAGGTGCAATTCTGAAATTTTTTGCTTTTTCCTGCTAATCCTAGCATGATAAAGAAGATTCAAAGAGAGTGAGATGCCAGCTCCTTTCATTCAGTCAGTAGCTTCAAACATTTCTGGTATATGAAAAACATGTTTTTCAATGGCAAAAATCAATGAATATTGTAAATGCACAAACAGTAATATCTCCACATTGCACGGTGCAATTCTGAAATTTTTAGCTTTTTCCTGTTAATCCTAGCATGATAAAGAAGATTCAAAGAGAGTGAGATGCCAGCTCCTTTCATTCAGTCAGTAGCTTCAAACATTTCTGGTATATGAAAAACGTTTTTCAATGGCAAAAATCAATGAATATTGTAAATGCACAAACAGTAATATCTCCACATTGCAAGGTGCAATTCTGAAATTTTTAGCTTTTTCCTGTTAATCCTAGCATGATAAAGAAGATTCAAAGAGAGTGAGATGCCAGCTCCTTTCATTCAGTCAGTAGCTTCAAACATTTCTGGTATATGAAAAACATGTTTTTCAATGGCAAAAATCAATGAATATTGTAAATGCACAAACAGTAATATCTCCACATTGCAAGGTGCAATTCTGAAATTTTTTGCTTTTTCCTGCTAATCCTAGCATGATAAAGAAGATTCAAAGAGAGTGAGATGCCAGCTCCTTTCATTCAGTCAGTAGCTTCAAACATTTCTGGTATATGAAAAACATGTTTTTCAATGGCAAAAATCAATGAATATTGTAAATGCACAAACAGTAATATCTCCACATTGCACGGTGCAATTCTGAAATTTTTAGCTTTTTCCTGTTAATCCTAGCATGATAAAGAAGATTCAAAGAGAGTGAGATGCCAGCTCCTTTCATTCAGTCAGTAGCTTCAAACATTTCTGGTATATGAAAAACATGTTTTTCAATGGCAAAAATCAATGAATATTGTAAATGCACAAACAGTAATATCTCCACATTGCAAGGTGCAATTCTGAAATGTTTTGCTTTTTCCTGCTAATCCTAGCATGATAAAGAAGATTCAAAGAGAGTGAGATGCCAGCTCCTTTCATTCAGTCAGTAGCTTCAAACATTTCTGGTATATGAAAAACATGTTTTTCAATGGCAAAAATCAATGAATATTGTAAATGCACAAACAGTAATATCTCCACATTGCACGGTGCAATTCTGAAATTTTTAGCTTTTTCCTGTTAATCCTAGCATGATAAAGAAGATTCAAAGAGAGTGAGATGCCAGCTCCTTTCATTCAGTCAGTAGCTTCAAACATTTCTGGTATATGAAAAACATGTTTTTCAATGGCAAAAATCAATGAATATTGTAAATGCACAAACAGTAATATCTCCACATTGCAAGGTGCAATTCTGAAATTTTTTGCTTTTTCCTGCTAATCCTAGCATGATAAAGAAGATTCAAAGAGAGTGAGATGCCAGCTCCTTTCATTCAGTCAGTAGCTTCAAACATTTCTGGTATATGAAAAACATGTTTTTCAATGGCAAAAATCAATGAATATTGTAAATGCACAAACAGTAATATCTCCACATTGCACGGTGCAATTCTGAAATTTTTAGCTTTTTCCTGTTAATCCTAGCATGATAAAGAAGATTCAAAGAGAGTGAGATGCCAGCTCCTTTCATTCAGTCAGTAGCTTCAAACATTTCTGGTATATGAAAAACATGTTTTTCAATGGCAAAAATCAATGAATATTGTAAATGCACAAACAGTAATATCTCCACATTGCAAGGTGCAATTCTGAAATTTTTTGCTTTTTCCTGTTAATCCTAGCATGATAAAGAAGATTCAAAGAGAGTGAGATGCCAGCTCCTTTCATTCAGTCAGTAGCTTCAAACATTTCTGGTATATGAAAAACATGTTTTTCAATGGCAAAAATCAATGAATATTGTAAATGCACAAACAGTAATATCTCCACATTGCAAGGTGCAATTCTGAAATTTTTTGCTTTTTCCTGCTAATCCTAGCATGATAAAGAAGAGTCAGAGTGAGATGCCAGCTCCTTTCATTCAGTCAGTAGCTTCAAACATTTCTGGTATATGAAAAACATGTTTTTCAATGGCAAAAATCAATGAATATTGTAAATGCACAAACAGTAATATCTCCACATTGCATGGTGCAATTCTGAAATTTTTAGCTTTTTCCTGTTAATCCTAGCATGATAAAGAAGATTCAAAGAGAGTGAGATGCCAGCTCCTTTCATTCAGTCAGTAGCTTCAAACATTTCTGGTATATGAAAAACGTTTTTCAATGGCAAAAATCAATGAATATTGTAAATGCACAAACAGTAATATCTCCACATTGCAAGGTGCAATTCTGAAATTTTTTGCTTTTTCCTGCTAATCCTAGCATGATAAAGAAGATTCAAAGAGAGTGAGATGCCAGCTCCTTTCATTCAGTCAGTAGCTTCAAACATTTCTGGTATATGAAAAACATGTTTTTCAATGGCAAAAATCAATGAATATTGTAAATGCACAAACAGTAATATCTCCACATTGCACGGTGCAATTCTGAAATTTTTAGCTTTTTCCTGTGAATCCTAGCATGATAAAGAAGATTCAAAGAGAGTGAGATGCCAGCTCCTTTCATTCAGTCAGTAGCTTCAAACATTTCTGGTATATGAAAAACATGTTTTTCAATGGCAAAAATCAATGAATATTGTAAATGCACAAACAGTAATATCTCCACATTGCAAGGTGCAATTCTGAAATTTTTTGCTTTTTCCTGCTAATCCTAGCATGATAAAGAAGATTCAAAGAGAGTGAGATGCCAGCTCCTTTCATTCAGTCAGTAGCTTCAAACATTTCTGGTATATGAAAAACATGTTTTTCAATGGCAAAAATCAATGAATATTGTAAATGCACAAACAGTAATATCTCCACATTGCAAGGTGCAATTCTGAAATTTTTTGCTTTTTCCTGCTAATCCTAGCATGATAAAGAAGATTCAAAGAGAGTGAGATGCCAGCTCCTTTCATTCAGTCAGTAGCTTCAAACATTTCTGGTATATGAAAAACATGTTTTTCAATGGCAAAAATCAATGAATATTGTAAATGCACAAACAGTAATATCTCCACATTGCAAGGTGCAATTCTGAAATTTTTTGCTTTTTCCTGCTAATCCTAGCATGATAAAGAAGATTCAAAGAGAGTGAGATGCCAGCTCCTTTCATTCAGTCAGTAGCTTCAAACATTTCTGGTATATGAAAAACATGTTTTTCAATGGCAAAAATCAATGAATATTGTAAATGCACAAACAGTAATATCTCCACATTGCAAGGTGCAATTCTGAAATTTTTAGCTTTTTCCTGTTAATCCTAGCATGATAAAGAAGATTCAAAGAGAGTGAGATGCCAGCTCCTTTCATTCAGTCAGTAGCTTCAAACATTTCTGGTATATGAAAAACGTTTTTCAATGGCAAAAATCAATGAATATTGTAAATGCACAAACAGTAATATCTCCACATTGCAAGGTGCAATTCTGAAATTTTTTGCTTTTTCCTGCTAATCCTAGCATGATAAAGAAGATTCAAAGAGAGTGAGATGCCAGCTCCTTTCATTCAGTCAGTAGCTTCAAACATTTCTGGTATATGAAAAACATGTTTTTCAATGGCAAAAATCAATGAATATTGTAAATGCACAAACAGTAATATCTCCACATTGCACGGTGCAATTCTGAAATTTTTAGCTTTTTCCTGTGAATCCTAGCATGATAAAGAAGATTCAAAGAGAGTGAGATGCCAGCTCCTTTCATTCAGTCAGTAGCTTCAAACATTTCTGGTATATGAAAAACATGTTTTTCAATGGCAAAAATCAATGAATATTGTAAATGCACAAACAGTAATATCTCCACATTGCACGGTGCAATTCTGAAATTTTTAGCTTTTTCTTGTTAATCCTAGCATGATAAAGAAGATTCAAAGAGAGTGAGATGCCAGCTCCTTTCATTCAGTCAGTAGCTTCAAACATTTCTGGTATATGAAAAACATGTTTTTCAATGGCAAAAATCAATGAATATTGTAAATGCACAAACAGTAATATCTCCACATTGCAAGGTGCAATTCTGAAATTTTTTGCTTTTTCCTGCTAATCCTAGCATGATAAAGAAGATTCAAAGAGAGTGAGATGCCAGCTCCTTTCATTCAGTCAGTAGCTTCAAACATTTCTGGTATATGAAAAACATGTTTTTCAATGGCAAAAATCAATGAATATTGTAAATGCACAAACAGTAATATCTCCACATTGCACGGTGCAATTCTGAAATTTTTAGCTTTTTCCTGTTAATCCTAGCATGATAAAGAAGATTCAAAGAGAGTGAGATGCCAGCTCCTTTCATTCAGTCAGTAGCTTCAAACATTTCTGGTATATGAAAAACATGTTTTTCAATGGCAAAAATCAATGAATATTGTAAATGCACAAACAGTAATATCTCCACATTGCAAGGTGCAATTCTGAAATTTTTTGCTTTTTCCTGCTAATCCTAGCATGATAAAGAAGATTCAAAGAGAGTGAGATGCCAGCTCCTTTCATTCAGTCAGTAGCTTCAAACATTTCTGGTATATGAAAAACATGTTTTTCAATGGCAAAAATCAATGAATATTGTAAATGCACAAACAGTAATATCTCCACATTGCACGGTGCAATTCTGAAATTTTTAGCTTTTTCCTGTTAATCCTAGCATGATAAAGAAGATTCAAAGAGAGTGAGATGCCAGCTCCTTTCATTCAGTCAGTAGCTTCAAACATTTCTGGTATATGAAAAACATGTTTTTCAATGGCAAAAATCAATGAATATTGTAAATGCACAAACAGTAATATCTCCACATTGCAAGGTGCAATTCTGAAATTTTTTGCTTTTTCCTGTTAATCCTAGCATGATAAAGAAGATTCAAAGAGAGTGAGATGCCAGCTCCTTTCATTCAGTCAGTAGCTTCAAACATTTCTGGTATATGAAAAACATGTTTTTCAATGGCAAAAATCAATGAATATTGTAAATGCACAAACAGTAATATCTCCACATTGCAAGGTGCAATTCTGAAATTTTTTGCTTTTTCCTGCTAATCCTAGCATGATAAAGAAGATTCAAAGAGAGTGAGATGCCAGCTCCTTTCATTCAGTCAGTAGCTTCAAACATTTCTGGTATATGAAAAACATGTTTTTCAATGGCAAAAATCAATGAATATTGTAAATGCACAAACAGTAATATCTCCACATTGCACGGTGCAATTCTGAAATTTTTAGCTTTTTCCTGTTAATCCTAGCATGATAAAGAAGATTCAAAGAGAGTGAGATGCCAGCTCCTTTCATTCAGTCAGTAGCTTCAAACATTTCTGGTATATGAAAAACGTTTTTCAATGGCAAAAATCAATGAATATTGTAAATGCACAAACAGTAATATCTCCACATTGCAAGGTGCAATTCTGAAATTTTTTGCTTTTTCCTGCTAATCCTAGCATGATAAAGAAGATTCAAAGAGAGTGAGATGCCAGCTCCTTTCATTCAGTCAGTAGCTTCAAACATTTCTGGTATATGAAAAACATGTTTTTCAATGGCAAAAATCAATGAATATTGTAAATGCACAAACAGTAATATCTCCACATTGCACGGTGCAATTCTGAAATTTTTAGCTTTTTCCTGTGAATCCTAGCATGATAAAGAAGATTCAAAGAGAGTGAGATGCCAGCTCCTTTCATTCAGTCAGTAGCTTCAAACATTTCTGGTATATGAAAAACATGTTTTTCAATGGCAAAAATCAATGAATATTGTAAATGCACAAACAGTAATATCTCCACATTGCAAGGTGCAATTCTGAAATTTTTTGCTTTTTCCTGCTAATCCTAGCATGATAAAGAAGATTCAAAGAGAGTGAGATGCCAGCTCCTTTCATTCAGTCAGTAGCTTCAAACATTTCTGGTATATGAAAAACATGTTTTTCAATGGCAAAAATCAATGAATATTGTAAATGCACAAACAGTAATATCTCCACATTGCAAGGTGCAATTCTGAAATTTTTTGCTTTTTCCTGTTAATCCTAGCATGATAAAGAAGATTCAAAGAGAGTGAGATGCCAGCTCCTTTCATTCAGTCAGTAGCTTCAAACATTTCTGGTATATGAAAAACATGTTTTTCAATGGCAAAAATCAATGAATATTGTAAATGCACAAACAGTAATATCTCCACATTGCAAGGTGCAATTCTGAAATTTTTTGCTTTTTCCTGCTAATCCTAGCATGATAAAGAAGATTCAAAGAGAGTGAGATGCCAGCTCCTTTCATTCAGTCAGTAGCTTCAAACATTTCTGGTATATGAAAAACATGTTTTTCAATGGCAAAAATCAATGAATGTTGTAAATGCACAAACAGTAATATCTCCACATTGCACGGTGCAATTCTGAAATTTTTAGCTTTTTCCTGTTAATCCTAGCATGATAAAGAAGATTCAAAGAGAGTGAGATGCCAGCTCCTTTCATTCAGTCAGTAGCTTCAAACATTTCTGGTATATGAAAAACATGTTTTTCAATGGCAAAAATCAATGAATATTGTAAATGCACAAACAGTAATATCTCCACATTGCACGGTGCAATTCTGAAATTTTTAGCTTTTTCCTGTTAATCCTAGCATGATAAAGAAGATTCAAAGAGAGTGAGATGCCAGCTCCTTTCATTCAGTCAGTAGCTTCAAACATTTCTGGTATATGAAAAACATGTTTTTCAATGGCAAAAATCAATGAATATTGTAAATGCACAAACAGTAATATCTCCACATTGCAAGGTGCAATTCTGAAATTTTTTGCTTTTTCCTGCTAATCCTAGCATGATAAAGAAGATTCAAAGAGAGTGAGATGCCAGCTCCTTTCATTCAGTCAGTAGCTTCAAACATTTCTGGTATATGAAAAACATGTTTTTCAATGGCAAAAATCAATGAATATTGTAAATGCACAAACAGTAATATCTCCACATTGCAAGGTGCAATTCTGAAATTTTTTGCTTTTTCCTGTTAATCCTAGCATGATAAAGAAGATTCAAAGAGAGTGAGATGCCAGCTCCTTTCATTCAGTCAGTAGCTTCAAACATTTCTGGTATATGAAAAACATGTTTTTCAATGGCAAAAATCAATGAATATTGTAAATGCACAAACAGTAATATCTCCACATTGCAAGGTGCAATTCTGAAATTTTTTGCTTTTTCCTGCTAATCCTAGCATGATAAAGAAGATTCAAAGAGAGTGAGATGCCAGCTCCTTTCATTCAGTCAGTAGCTTCAAACATTTCTGGTATATGAAAAACATGTTTTTCAATGGCAAAAATCAATGAATATTGTAAATGCACAAACAGTAATATCTCCACATTGCACGGTGCAATTCTGAAATTTTTAGCTTTTTCCTGTTAATCCTAGCATGATAAAGAAGATTCAAAGAGAGTGAGATGCCAGCTCCTTTCATTCAGTCAGTAGCTTCAAACATTTCTGGTATATGAAAAACATGTTTTTCAATGGCAAAAATCAATGAATATTGTAAATGCACAAACAGTAATATCTCCACATTGCACGGTGCAATTCTGAAATTTTTAGCTTTTTCCTGTTAATCCTAGCATGATAAAGAAGATTCAAAGAGAGTGAGATGCCAGCTCCTTTCATTCAGTCAGTAGCTTCAAACATTTCTGGTATATGAAAAACATGTTTTTCAATGGCAAAAATCAATGAATATTGTAAATGCACAAACAGTAATATCTCCACATTGCAAGGTGCAATTCTGAAATTTTTTGCTTTTTCCTGCTAATCCTAGCATGATAAAGAAGATTCAAAGAGAGTGAGATGCCAGCTCCTTTCATTCAGTCAGTAGCTTCAAACATTTCTGGTATATGAAAAACATGTTTTTCAATGGCAAAAATCAATGAATATTGTAAATGCACAAACAGTAATATCTCCACATTGCACGGTGCAATTCTGAAATTTTTAGCTTTTTCCTGTTAATCCTAGCATGATAAAGAAGATTCAAAGAGAGTGAGATGCCAGCTCCTTTCATTCAGTCAGTAGCTTCAAACATTTCTGGTATATGAAAAACGTTTTTCAATGGCAAAAATCAATGAATATTGTAAATGCACAAACAGTAATATCTCCACATTGCAAGGTGCAATTCTGAAATTTTTTGCTTTTTCCTGCTAATCCTAGCATGATAAAGAAGATTCAAAGAGAGTGAGATGCCAGCTCCTTTCATTCAGTCAGTAGCTTCAAACATTTCTGGTATATGAAAAACATGTTTTTCAATGGCAAAAATCAATGAATATTGTAAATGCACAAACAGTAATATCTCCACATTGCACGGTGCAATTCTGAAATTTTTAGCTTTTTCCTGTTAATCCTAGCATGATAAAGAAGATTCAAAGAGAGTGAGATGCCAGCTCCTTTCATTCAGTCAGTAGCTTCAAACATTTCTGGTATATGAAAAACATGTTTTTCAATGGCAAAAATCAATGAATATTGTAAATGCACAAACAGTAATATCTCCACATTGCAAGGTGCAATTCTGAAATTTTTTGCTTTTTCCTGCTAATCCTAGCATGATAAAGAAGATTCAAAGAGAGTGAGATGCCAGCTCCTTTCATTCAGTCAGTAGCTTCAAACATTTCTGGTATATGAAAAACATGTTTTTCAATGGCAAAAATCAATGAATATTGTAAATGCACAAACAGTAATATCTCCACATTGCAAGGTGCAATTCTGAAATTTTTTGCTTTTTCCTGTTAATCCTAGCATGATAAAGAAGATTCAAAGAGAGTGAGATGCCAGCTCCTTTCATTCAGTCAGTAGCTTCAAACATTTCTGGTATATGAAAAACATGTTTTTCAATGGCAAAAATCAATGAATATTGTAAATGCACAAACAGTAATATCTCCACATTGCAAGGTGCAATTCTGAAATTTTTTGCTTTTTCCTGCTAATCCTAGCATGATAAAGAAGATTCAAAGAGAGTGAGATGCCAGCTCCTTTCATTCAGTCAGTAGCTTCAAACATTTCTGGTATATGAAAAACATGTTTTTCAATGGCAAAAATCAATGAATATTGTAAATGCACAAACAGTAATATCTCCACATTGCACGGTGCAATTCTGAAATTTTTAGCTTTTTCCTGTTAATCCTAGCATGATAAAGAAGATTCAAAGAGTGAGATGCCAGCTCCTTTCATTCAGTCAGTAGCTTCAAACATTTCTGGTATATGAAAAACATGTTTTTCAATGGCAAAAATCAATGAATATTGTAAATGCACAAACAGTAATATCTCCACATTGCACGGTGCAATTCTGAAATTTTTAGCTTTTTCCTGTTAATCCTAGCATGATAAAGAAGATTCAAAGAGAGTGAGATGCCAGCTCCTTTCATTCAGTCAGTAGCTTCAAACATTTCTGGTATATGAAAAACATGTTTTTCAATGGCAAAAATCAATGAATATTGTAAATGCACAAACAGTAATATCTCCACATTGCAAGGTGCAATTCTGAAATTTTTTGCTTTTTCCTGTTAATCCTAGCATGATAAAGAAGATTCAAAGAGAGTGAGATGCCAGCTCCTTTCATTCAGTCAGTAGCTTCAAACATTTCTGGTATATGAAAAACATGTTTTTCAATGGCAAAAATCAATGAATATTGTAAATGCACAAACAGTAATATCTCCACATTGCAAGGTGCAATTCTGAAATTTTTTGCTTTTTCCTGCTAATCCTAGCATGATAAAGAAGATTCAAAGAGAGTGAGATGCCAGCTCCTTTCATTCAGTCAGTAGCTTCAAACATTTCTGGTATATGAAAAACATGTTTTTCAATGGCAAAAATCAATGAATGTTGTAAATGCACAAACAGTAATATCTCCACATTGCACGGTGCAATTCTGAAATTTTTAGCTTTTTCCTGTTAATCCTAGCATGATAAAGAAGATTCAAAGAGAGTGAGATGCCAGCTCCTTTCATTCAGTCAGTAGCTTCAAACATTTCTGGTATATGAAAAACATGTTTTTCAATGGCAAAAATCAATGAATATTGTAAATGCACAAACAGTAATATCTCCACATTGCACGGTGCAATTCTGAAATTTTTAGCTTTTTCCTGTTAATCCTAGCATGATAAAGAAGATTCAAAGAGAGTGAGATGCCAGCTCCTTTCATTCAGTCAGTAGCTTCAAACATTTCATGAAAAACATGTTTTTCAATGGCAAAAATCAATGAATATTGTAAATGCACAAACAGTAATATCTCCACATTGCAAGGTGCAATTCTGAAATTTTTTGCTTTTTCCTGCTAATCCTAGCATGATAAAGAAGATTCAAAGAGAGTGAGATGCCAGCTCCTTTCATTCAGTCAGTAGCTTCAAACATTTCTGGTATATGAAAAACATGTTTTTCAATGGCAAAAATCAATGAATATTGTAAATGCACAAACAGTAATATCTCCACATTGCAAGGTGCAATTCTGAAATTTTTTGCTTTTTCCTGTTAATCCTAGCATGATAAAGAAGATTCAAAGAGAGTGAGATGCCAGCTCCTTTCATTCAGTCAGTAGCTTCAAACATTTCTGGTATATGAAAAACATGTTTTTCAATGGCAAAAATCAATGAATATTGTAAATGCACAAACAGTAATATCTCCACATTGCAAGGTGCAATTCTGAAATTTTTTGCTTTTTCCTGCTAATCCTAGCATGATAAAGAAGATTCAAAGAGAGTGAGATGCCAGCTCCTTTCATTCAGTCAGTAGCTTCAAACATTTCTGGTATATGAAAAACATGTTTTTCAATGGCAAAAATCAATGAATATTGTAAATGCACAAACAGTAATATCTCCACATTGCACGGTGCAATTCTGAAATTTTTAGCTTTTTCCTGTTAATCCTAGCATGATAAAGAAGATTCAAAGAGAGTGAGATGCCAGCTCCTTTCATTCAGTCAGTAGCTTCAAACATTTCTGGTATATGAAAAACATGTTTTTCAATGGCAAAAATCAATGAATATTGTAAATGCACAAACAGTAATATCTCCACATTGCACGGTGCAATTCTGAAATTTTTAGCTTTTTCCTGTTAATCCTAGGCATGATAAAGAAGATTCAAAGAGAGTGAGATGCCAGCTCCTTTCATTCAGTCAGTAGCTTCAAACATTTCTGGTATATGAAAAACATGTTTTTCAATGGCAAAAATCAATGAATATTGTAAATGCACAAACAGTAATATCTCCACATTGCAAGGTGCAATTCTGAAATTTTTTGCTTTTTCCTGCTAATCCTAGCATGATAAAGAAGATTCAAAGAGAGTGAGATGCCAGCTCCTTTCATTCAGTCAGTAGCTTCAAACATTTCTGGTATATGAAAAACATGTTTTTCAATGGCAAAAATCAATGAATATTGTAAATGCACAAACAGTAATATCTCCACATTGCACGGTGCAATTCTGAAATTTTTAGCTTTTTCCTGTTAATCCTAGCATGATAAAGAAGATTCAAAGAGAGTGAGATGCCAGCTCCTTTCATTCAGTCAGTAGCTTCAAACATTTCTGGTATATGAAAAACATGTTTTTCAATGGCAAAAATCAATGAATATTGTAAATGCACAAACAGTAATATCTCCACATTGCAAGGTGCAATTCTGAAATTTTTTGCTTTTTCCTGCTAATCCTAGCATGATAAAGAAGATTCAAAGAGAGTGAGATGCCAGCTCCTTTCATTCAGTCAGTAGCTTCAAACATTTCTGGTATATGAAAAACATGTTTTTCAATGGCAAAAATCAATGAATATTGTAAATGCACAAACAGTAATATCTCCACATTGCACGGTGCAATTCTGAAATTTTTAGCTTTTTCCTGTTAATCCTAGCATGATAAAGAAGATTCAAAGAGAGTGAGATGCCAGCTCCTTTCATTCAGTCAGTAGCTTCAAACATTTCTGGTATATGAAAAACATGTTTTTCAATGGCAAAAATCAATGAATATTGTAAATGCACAAACAGTAATATCTCCACATTGCAAGGTGCAATTCTGAAATTTTTTGCTTTTTCCTGCTAATCCTAGCATGATAAAGAAGATTCAAAGAGAGTGAGATGCCAGCTCCTTTCATTCAGTCAGTAGCTTCAAACATTTCTGGTATATGAAAAACATGTTTTTCAATGGCAAAAATCAATGAATATTGTAAATGCACAAACAGTAATATCTCCACATTGCAAGGTGCAATTCTGAAATTTTTTGCTTTTTCCTGTTAATCCTAGCATGATAAAGAAGATTCAAAGAGAGTGAGATGCCAGCTCCTTTCATTCAGTCAGTAGCTTCAAACATTTCTGGTATATGAAAAACATGTTTTTCAATGGCAAAAATCAATGAATATTGTAAATGCACAAACAGTAATATCTCCACATTGCAAGGTGCAATTCTGAAATTTTTTGCTTTTTCCTGCTAATCCTAGCATGATAAAGAAGATTCAAAGAGAGTGAGATGCCAGCTCCTTTCATTCAGTCAGTAGCTTCAAACATTTCTGGTATATGAAAAACATGTTTTTCAATGGCAAAAATCAATGAATATTGTAAATGCACAAACAGTAATATCTCCACATTGCACGGTGCAATTCTGAAATTTTTAGCTTTTTCCTGTTAATCCTAGCATGATAAAGAAGATTCAAAAGAGTGAGATGCCAGCTCCTTTCATTCAGTCAGTAGCTTCAAACATTTCTGGTATATGAAAAACATGTTTTTCAATGGCAAAAATCAATGAATATTGTAAATGCACAAACAGTAATATCTCCACATTGCACGGTGCAATTCTGAAATTTTTAGCTTTTTCCTGTTAATCCTAGCATGATAAAGAAGATTCAAAGAGAGTGAGATGCCAGCTCCTTTCATTCAGTCAGTAGCTTCAAACATTTCTGGTATATGAAAAACATGTTTTTCAATGGCAAAAATCAATGAATATTGTAAATGCACAAACAGTAATATCTCCACATTGCAAGGTGCAATTCTGAAATTTTTTGCTTTTTCCTGCTAATCCTAGCATGATAAAGAAGATTCAAAGAGAGTGAGATGCCAGCTCCTTTCATTCAGTCAGTAGCTTCAAACATTTCTGGTATATGAAAAACATGTTTTTCAATGGCAAAAATCAATGAATGTTGTAAATGCACAAACAGTAATATCTCCACATTGCACGGTGCAATTCTGAAATTTTTAGCTTTTTCCTGTTAATCCTAGCATGATAAAGAAGATTCAAAGAGAGTGAGATGCCAGCTCCTTTCATTCAGTCAGTAGCTTCAAACATTTCTGGTATATGAAAAACATGTTTTTCAATGGCAAAAATCAATGAATATTGTAAATGCACAAACAGTAATATCTCCACATTGCAAGGTGCAATTCTGAAATTTTTTGCTTTTTCCTGCTAATCCTAGCATGATAAAGAAGATTCAAAGAGAGTGAGATGCCAGCTCCTTTCATTCAGTCAGTAGCTTCAAACATTTCTGGTATATGAAAAACATGTTTTTCAATGGCAAAAATCAATGAATATTGTAAATGCACAAACAGTAATATCTCCACATTGCACGGTGCAATTCTGAAATTTTTAGCTTTTTCCTGTTAATCCTAGCATGATAAAGAAGATTCAAAGAGAGTGAGATGCCAGCTCCTTTCATTCAGTCAGTAGCTTCAAACATTTCTGGTATATGAAAAACATGTTTTTCAATGGCAAAAATCAATGAATATTGTAAATGCACAAACAGTAATATCTCCACATTGCAAGGTGCAATTCTGAAATTTTTTGCTTTTTCCTGCTAATCCTAGCATGATAAAGAAGATTCAAAGAGAGTGAGATGCCAGCTCCTTTCATTCAGTCAGTAGCTTCAAACATTTCTGGTATATGAAAAACATGTTTTTCAATGGCAAAAATCAATGAATATTGTAAATGCACAAACAGTAATATCTCCACATTGCACGGTGCAATTCTGAAATTTTTAGCTTTTTCCTGTTAATCCTAGCATGATAAAGAAGATTCAAAGCGAGTGAGATGCCAGCTCCTTTCATTCAGTCAGTAGCTTCAAACATTTCTGGTATATGAAAAACATGTTTTTCAATGGCAAAAATCAATGAATATTGTAAATGCACAAACAGTAATATCTCCACATTGCAAGGTGCAATTCTGAAATTTTTTGCTTTTTCCTGCTAATCCTAGCATGATAAAGAAGATTCAAAGAGAGTGAGATGCCAGCTCCTTTCATTCAGTCAGTAGCTTCAAACATTTCTGGTATATGAAAAACATGTTTTTCAATGGCAAAAATCAATGAATATTGTAAATGCACAAACAGTAATATCTCCACATTGCACGGTGCAATTCTGAAATTTTTAGCTTTTTCCTGTTAATCCTAGCATGATAAAGAAGATTCAAAGAGAGTGAGATGCCAGCTCCTTTCATTCAGTCAGTAGCTTCAAACATTTCTGGTATATGAAAAACGTTTTTCAATGGCAAAAATCAATGAATATTGTAAATGCACAAACAGTAATATCTCCACATTGCAAGGTGCAATTCTGAAATTTTTTGCTTTTTCCTGCTAATCCTAGCATGATAAAGAAGATTCAAAGAGAGTGAGATGCCAGCTCCTTTCATTCAGTCAGTAGCTTCAAACATTTCTGGTATATGAAAAACATGTTTTTCAATGGCAAAAATCAATGAATATTGTAAATGCACAAACAGTAATATCTCCACATTGCACGGTGCAATTCTGAAATTTTTAGCTTTTTCCTGTTAATCCTAGCATGATAAAGAAGATTCAAAGAGAGTGAGATGCCAGCTCCTTTCATTCAGTCAGTAGCTTCAAACATTTCTGGTATATGAAAAACATGTTTTTCAATGGCAAAAATCAATGAATATTGTAAATGCACAAACAGTAATATCTCCACATTGCAAGGTGCAATTCTGAAATTTTTTGCTTTTTCCTGCTAATCCTAGCATGATAAAGAAGATTCAAAGAGAGTGAGATGCCAGCTCCTTTCATTCAGTCAGTAGCTTCAAACATTTCTGGTATATGAAAAACATGTTTTTCAATGGCAAAAATCAATGAATATTGTAAATGCACAAACAGTAATATCTCCACATTGCAAGGTGCAATTCTGAAATTTTTTGCTTTTTCCTGTTAATCCTAGCATGATAAAGAAGATTCAAAGAGAGTGAGATGCCAGCTCCTTTCATTCAGTCAGTAGCTTCAAACATTTCTGGTATATGAAAAACATGTTTTTCAATGGCAAAAATCAATGAATATTGTAAATGCACAAACAGTAATATCTCCACATTGCAAGGTGCAATTCTGAAATTTTTTGCTTTTTCCTGCTAATCCTAGCATGATAAAGAAGATTCAAAGAGAGTGAGATGCCAGCTCCTTTCATTCAGTCAGTAGCTTCAAACATTTCTGGTATATGAAAAACATGTTTTTCAATGGCAAAAATCAATGAATATTGTAAATGCACAAACAGTAATATCTCCACATTGCACGGTGCAATTCTGAAATTTTTAGCTTTTTCCTGTTAATCCTAGCATGATAAAGAAGATTCAAAGAGAGTGAGATGCCAGCTCCTTTCATTCAGTCAGTAGCTTCAAACATTTCTGGTATATGAAAAACATGTTTTTCAATGGCAAAAATCAATGAATATTGTAAATGCACAAACAGTAATATCTCCACATTGCAAGGTGCAATTCTGAAATTTTTTGCTTTTTCCTGCTAATCCTAGCATGATAAAGAAGATTCAAAGAGAGTGAGATGCCAGCTCCTTTCATTCAGTCAGTAGCTTCAAACATTTCTGGTATATGAAAAACTGTTTTTCAATGGCAAAAATCAATGAATATTGTAAATGCACAAACAGTAATATCTCCACATTGCACGGTGCAATTCTGAAATTTTTAGCTTTTTCCTGTTAATCCTAGCATGATAAAGAAGATTCAAAGAGAGTGAGATGCCAGCTCCTTTCATTCAGTCAGTAGCTTCAAACATTTCTGGTATATGAAAAACGTTTTTCAATGGCAAAAATCAATGAATATTGTAAATGCACAAACAGTAATATCTCCACATTGCAAGGTGCAATTCTGAAATTTTTTGCTTTTTCCTGCTAATCCTAGCATGATAAAGAAGATTCAAAGAGAGTGAGATGCCAGCTCCTTTCATTCAGTCAGTAGCTTCAAACATTTCTGGTATATGAAAAACATGTTTTTCAATGGCAAAAATCAATGAATATTGTAAATGCACAAACAGTAATATCTCCACATTGCACGGTGCAATTCTGAAATTTTTAGCTTTTTCCTGTTAATCCTAGCATGATAAAGAAGATTCAAAGAGAGTGAGATGCCAGCTCCTTTCATTCAGTCAGTAGCTTCAAACATTTCTGGTATATGAAAAACATGTTTTTCAATGGCAAAAATCAATGAATATTGTAAATGCACAAACAGTAATATCTCCACATTGCAAGGTGCAATTCTGAAATTTTTTGCTTTTTCCTGCTAATCCTAGCATGATAAAGAAGATTCAAAGAGAGTGAGATGCCAGCTCCTTTCATTCAGTCAGTAGCTTCAAACATTTCTGGTATATGAAAAACATGTTTTTCAATGGCAAAAATCAATGAATATTGTAAATGCACAAACAGTAATATCTCCACATTGCACGGTGCAATTCTGAAATTTTTAGCTTTTTCCTGTTAATCCTAGCATGATAAAGAAGATTCAAAGAGAGTGAGATGCCAGCTCCTTTCATTCAGTCAGTAGCTTCAAACATTTCTGGTATATGAAAAACGTTTTTCAATGGCAAAGATCAATGAATATTGTAAATGCACAAACAGTAATATCTCCACATTGCAAGGTGCAATTCTGAAATTTTTTGCTTTTTCCTGCTAATCCTAGCATGATAAAGAAGATTCAAAGAGAGTGAGATGCCAGCTCCTTTCATTCAGTCAGTAGCTTCAAACATTTCTGGTATATGAAAAACATGTTTTTCAATGGCAAAAATCAATGAATATTGTAAATGCACAAACAGTAATATCTCCACATTGCACGGTGCAATTCTGAAATTTTTAGCTTTTTCCTGTTAATCCTAGCATGATAAAGAAGATTCAAAGAGAGTGAGATGCCAGCTCCTTTCATTCAGTCAGTAGCTTCAAACATTTCTGGTATATGAAAAACATGTTTTTCAATGGCAAAAATCAATGAATATTGTAAATGCACAAACAGTAATATCTCCACATTGCAAGGTGCAATTCTGAAATTTTTTGCTTTTTCCTGCTAATCCTAGCATGATAAAGAAGATTCAAAGAGAGTGAGATGCCAGCTCCTTTCATTCAGTCAGTAGCTTCAAACATTTCTGGTATATGAAAAACATGTTTTTCAATGGCAAAAATCAATGAATATTGTAAATGCACAAACAGTAATATCTCCACATTGCAAGGTGCAATTCTGAAATTTTTTGCTTTTTCCTGTTAATCCTAGCCATGATAAAGAAGATTCAAAGAGAGTGAGATGCCAGCTCCTTTCATTCAGTCAGTAGCTTCAAACATTTCTGGTATATGAAAAACATGTTTTTCAATGGCAAAAATCAATGAATATTGTAAATGCACAAACAGTAATATCTCCACATTGCAAGGTGCAATTCTGAAATTTTTTGCTTTTTCCTGCTAATCCTAGCATGATAAAGAAGATTCAAAGAGAGTGAGATGCCAGCTCCTTTCATTCAGTCAGTAGCTTCAAACATTTCTGGTATATGAAAAACATGTTTTTCAATGGCAAAAATCAATGAATATTGTAAATGCACAAACAGTAATATCTCCACATTGCACGGTGCAATTCTGAAATTTTTAGCTTTTTCCTGTTAATCCTAGCATGATAAAGAAGATTCAAAGAGAGTGAGATGCCAGCTCCTTTCATTCAGTCAGTAGCTTCAAACATTTCTGGTATATGAAAAACATGTTTTTCAATGGCAAAAATCAATGAATATTGTAAATGCACAAACAGTAATATCTCCACATTGCACGGTGCAATTCTGAAATTTTTAGCTTTTTCCTGTTAATCCTAGCATGATAAAGAAGATTCAAAGAGAGTGAGATGCCAGCTCCTTTCATTCAGTCAGTAGCTTCAAACATTTCTGGTATATGAAAAACATGTTTTTCAATGGCAAAAATCAATGAATATTGTAAATGCACAAACAGTAATATCTCCACATTGCAAGGTGCAATTCTGAAATTTTTTGCTTTTTCCTGCTAATCCTAGCATGATAAAGATTCAAAGAGAGTGAGATGCCAGCTCCTTTCATTCAGTCAGTAGCTTCAAACATTTCTGGTATATGAAAAACATGTTTTTCAATGGCAAAAATCAATGAATATTGTAAATGCACAAACAGTAATATCTCCACATTGCAAGGTGCAATTCTGAAATTTTTTGCTTTTTCCTGCTAATCCTAGCATGATAAAGAAGATTCAAAGAGAGTGAGATGCCAGCTCCTTTCATTCAGTCAGTAGCTTCAAACATTTCTGGTATATGAAAAACATGTTTTTCAATGGCAAAAATCAATGAATATTGTAAATGCACAAACAGTAATATCTCCACATTGCAAGGTGCAATTCTGAAATTTTTTGCTTTTTCCTGCTAATCCTAGCATGATAAAGAAGATTCAAAGAGAGTGAGATGCCAGCTCCTTTCATTCAGTCAGTAGCTTCAAACATTTCTGGTATATGAAAAACATGTTTTTCAATGGCAAAAATCAATGAATATTGTAAATGCACAAACAGTAATATCTCCACATTGCAAGGTGCAATTCTGAAATTTTTTGCTTTTTCCTGTTAATCCTAGCATGATAAAGAAGATTCAAAGAGAGTGAGATGCCAGCTCCTTTCATTCAGTCAGTAGCTTCAAACATTTCTGGTATATGAAAAACATGTTTTTCAATGGCAAAAATCAATGAATATTGTAAATGCACAAACAGTAATAATTCCACATTGCAAGGTGCAATTCTGAAATTTTTTGCTTTTTCCTGCTAATCCTAGCATGATAAAGAAGATTCAAAGAGAGTGAGATGCCAGCTCCTTTCATTCAGTCAGTAGCTTCAAACATTTCTGGTATATGAAAAACATGTTTTTCAATGGCAAAAATCAATGAATGTTGTAAATGCACAAACAGTAATATCTCCACATTGCACGGTGCAATTCTGAAATTTTTAGCTTTTTCCTGTTAATCCTAGCATGATAAAGAAGATTCAAAGAGAGTGAGATGCCAGCTCCTTTCATTCAGTCAGTAGCTTCAAACATTTCTGGTATATGAAAAACATGTTTTTCAATGGCAAAAATCAATGAATATTGTAAATGCACAAACAGTAATATCTCCACATTGCAAGGTGCAATTCTGAAATTTTTTGCTTTTTCCTGCTAATCCTAGCATGATAAAGAAGATTCAAAGAGAGTGAGATGCCAGCTCCTTTCATTCAGTCAGTAGCTTCAAACATTTCTGGTATATGAAAAACATGTTTTTCAATGGCAAAAATCAATGAATATTGTAAATGCACAAACAGTAATATCTCCACATTGCAAGGTGCAATTCTGAAATTTTTTGCTTTTTCCTGTTAATCCTAGCATGATAAAGAAGATTCAAAGAGAGTGAGATGCCAGCTCCTTTCATTCAGTCAGTAGCTTCAAACATTTCTGGTATATGAAAAACATGTTTTTCAATGGCAAAAATCAATGAATATTGTAAATGCACAAACAGTAATATCTCCACATTGCAAGGTGCAATTCTGAAATTTTTTGCTTTTTCCTGCTAATCCTAGCATGATAAAGAAGATTCAAAGAGAGTGAGATGCCAGCTCCTTTCATTCAGTCAGTAGCTTCAAACATTTCTGGTATATGAAAAACATGTTTTTCAATGGCAAAAATCAATGAATATTGTAAATGCACAAACAGTAATATCTCCACATTGCACGGTGCAATTCTGAAATTTTTAGCTTTTTCCTGTTAATCCTAGCATGATAAAGAAGATTCAAAGAGAGTGAGATGCCAGCTCCTTTCATTCAGTCAGTAGCTTCAAACATTTCTGGTATATGAAAAACATGTTTTTCAATGGCAAAAATCAATGAATATTGTAAATGCACAAACAGTAATATCTCCACATTGCAAGGTGCAATTCTGAAATTTTTGCTTTTTCCTGCTAATCCTAGCATGATAAAGAAGATTCAAAGAGAGTGAGATGCCAGCTCCTTTCATTCAGTCAGTAGCTTCAAACATTTCTGGTATATGAAAAACATGTTTTTCAATGGCAAAAATCAATGAATATTGTAAATGCACAAACAGTAATATCTCCACATTGCACGGTGCAATTCTGAAATTTTTAGCTTTTTCCTGTTAATCCTAGCATGATAAAGAAGATTCAAAGAGAGTGAGATGCCAGCTCCTTTCATTCAGTCAGTAGCTTCAAACATTTCTGGTATATGAAAAACATGTTTTTCAATGGCAAAAATCAATGAATATTGTAAATGCACAAACAGTAATATCTCCACATTGCAAGGTGCAATTCTGAAATTTTTTGCTTTTTCCTGTTAATCCTAGCATGATAAAGAAGATTCAAAGAGAGTGAGATGCCAGCTCCTTTCATTCAGTCAGTAGCTTCAAACATTTCTGGTATATGAAAAACATGTTTTTCAATGGCAAAAATCAATGAATATTGTAAATGCACAAACAGTAATATCTCCACATTGCAAGGTGCAATTCTGAAATTTTTTGCTTTTTCCTGCTAATCCTAGCATGATAAAGAAGATTCAAAGAGAGTGAGATGCCAGCTCCTTTCATTCAGTCAGTAGCTTCAAACATTTCTGGTATATGAAAAACATGTTTTTCAATGGCAAAAATCAATGAATATTGTAAATGCACAAACAGTAATATCTCCACATTGCACGGTGCAATTCTGAAATTTTTAGCTTTTTCCTGTTAATCCTAGCATGATAAAGAAGATTCAAAGAGAGTGAGATGCCAGCTCCTTTCATTCAGTCAGTAGCTTCAAACATTTCTGGTATATGAAAAACATGTTTTTCAATGGCAAAAATCAATGAATATTGTAAATGCACAAACAGTAATATCTCCACATTGCAAGGTGCAATTCTGAAATTTTTTGCTTTTTCCTGCTAATCCTAGCATGATAAAGAAGATTCAAAGAGAGTGAGATGCCAGCTCCTTTCATTCAGTCAGTAGCTTCAAACATTTCTGGTATATGAAAAACATGTTTTTCAATGGCAAAAATCAATGAATATTGTAAATGCACAAACAGTAATATCTCCACATTGCACGGTGCAATTCTGAAATTTTTAGCTTTTTCCTGTTAATCCTAGCATGATAAAGAAGATTCAAAGAGAGTGAGATGCCAGCTCCTTTCATTCAGTCAGTAGCTTCAAACATTTCTGGTATATGAAAAACATGTTTTTCAATGGCAAAAATCAATGAATATTGTAAATGCACAAACAGTAATATCTCCACATTGCAAGGTGCAATTCTGAAATTTTTTGCTTTTTCCTGTTAATCCTAGCATGATAAAGAAGATTCAAAGAGAGTGAGATGCCAGCTCCTTTCATTCAGTCAGTAGCTTCAAACATTTCTGGTATATGAAAAACATGTTTTTCAATGGCAAAAATCAATGAATATTGTAAATGCACAAACAGTAATATCTCCACATTGCACGGTGCAATTCTGAAATTTTTAGCTTTTTCCTGTGAATCCTAGCATGATAAAGAAGATTCAAAGAGAGTGAGATGCCAGCTCCTTTCATTCAGTCAGTAGCTTCAAACATTTCTGGTATATGAAAAACATGTTTTTCAATGGCAAAAATCAATGAATATTGTAAATGCACAAACAGTAATATCTCCACATTGCACGGTGCAATTCTGAAATTTTTAGCTTTTTCTTGTTAATCCTAGCATGATAAAGAAGATTCAAAGAGTGTGAGATGCCAGCTCCTTTCATTCAGTCAGTAGCTTCAAACATTTCTGGTATATGAAAAACATGTTTTTCAATGGCAAAAATCAATGAATATTGTAAATGCACAAACAGTAATATCTCCACATTGCAAGGTGCAATTCTGAAATTTTTTGCTTTTTCCTGCTAATCCTAGCATGATAAAGAAGATTCAAAGAGAGTGAGATGCCAGCTCCTTTCATTCAGTCAGTAGCTTCAAACATTTCTGGTATATGAAAAACATGTTTTTCAATGGCAAAAATCAATGAATATTGTAAATGCACAAACAGTAATATCTCCACATTGCACGGTGCAATTCTGAAATTTTTAGCTTTTTCCTGTTAATCCTAGCATGATAAAGAAGATTCAAAGAGAGTGAGATGCCAGCTCCTTTCATTCAGTCAGTAGCTTCAAACATTTCTGGTATATGAAAAACATGTTTTTCAATGGCAAAAATCAATGAATATTGTAAATGCACAAACAGTAATATCTCCACATTGCAAGGTGCAATTCTGAAATTTTTTGCTT
Source organism: Phyllobates terribilis (assembly GCF_046119375.1). NCBI lineage: Eukaryota > Metazoa > Chordata > Amphibia > Anura > Dendrobatidae > Phyllobates > Phyllobates terribilis. The sequence goes on from NW_027367662.1 coordinate 39,239, forward strand.
TTTCCTGCTAATCCTAGCATGATAAAGAAGATTCAAAGAGAGTGAGATGCCAGCTCCTTTCATTCAGTCAGTAGCTTCAAACATTTCTGGTATATGAAAAACATGTTTTTCAATGGCAAAAATCAATGAATATTGTAAATGCACAAACAGTAATATCTCCACATTGCACGGTGCAATTCTGAAATTTTTAGCTTTTTCCTGTTAATCCTAGCATGATAAAGAAGATTCAAAGAGAGTGAGATGCCAGCTCCTTTCATTCAGTCAGTAGCTTCAAACATTTCTGGTATATGAAAAACGTTTTTCAATGGCAAAAATCAATGAATATTGTAAATGCACAAACAGTAATATCTCCACATTGCAAGGTGCAATTCTGAAATTTTTTGCTTTTTCCTGCTAATCCTAGCATGATAAAGAAGATTCAAAGAGAGTGAGATGCCAGCTCCTTTCATTCAGTCAGTAGCTTCAAACATTTCTGGTATATGAAAAACATGTTTTTCAATGGCAAAAATCAATGAATATTGTAAATGCACAAACAGTAATATCTCCACATTGCACGGTGCAATTCTGAAATTTTTAGCTTTTTCCTGTGAATCCTAGCATGATAAAGAAGATTCAAAGAGAGTGAGATGCCAGCTCCTTTCATTCAGTCAGTAGCTTCAAACATTTCTGGTATATGAAAAACATGTTTTTCAATGGCAAAAATCAATGAATATTGTAAATGCACAAACAGTAATATCTCCACATTGCACGGTGCAATTCTGAAATTTTTAGCTTTTTCTTGTTAATCCTAGCATGATAAAGAAGATTCAAAGAGTGTGAGATGCCAGCTCCTTTCATTCAGTCAGTAGCTTCAAACATTTCTGGTATATGAAAAACATGTTTTTCAATGGCAAAAATCAATGAATATTGTAAATGCACAAACAGTAATATCTCCACATTGCAAGGTGCAATTCTGAAATTTTTTGCTTTTTCCTGCTAATCCTAGCATGATAAAGAAGATTCAAAGAGAGTGAGATGCCAGCTCCTTTCATTCAGTCAGTAGCTTCAAACATTTCTGGTATATGAAAAACATGTTTTTCAATGGCAAAAATCAATGAATATTGTAAATGCACAAACAGTAATATCTCCACATTGCACGGTGCAATTCTGAAATTTTTAGCTTTTTCCTGTTAATCCTAGCATGATAAAGAAGATTCAAAGAGAGTGAGATGCCAGCTCCTTTCATTCAGTCAGTAGCTTCAAACATTTCTGGTATATGAAAAACATGTTTTTCAATGGCAAAAATCAATGAATATTGTAAATGCACAAACAGTAATATCTCCACATTGCAAGGTGCAATTCTGAAATTTTTTGCTTTTTCCTGCTAATCCTAGCATGATAAAGAAGATTCAAAGAGAGTGAGATGCCAGCTCCTTTCATTCAGTCAGTAGCTTCAAACATTTCTGGTATATGAAAAACATGTTTTTCAATGGCAAAAATCAATGAATATTGTAAATGCACAAACAGTAATATCTCCACATTGCACGGTGCAATTCTGAAATTTTTAGCTTTTTCCTGTTAATCCTAGCATGATAAAGAAGATTCAAAGAGAGTGAGATGCCAGCTCCTTTCATTCAGTCAGTAGCTTCAAACATTTCTGGTATATGAAAAACGTTTTTCAATGGCAAAAATCAATGAATATTGTAAATGCACAAACAGTAATATCTCCACATTGCAAGGTGCAATTCTGAAATTTTTTGCTTTTTCCTGCTAATCCTAGCATGATAAAGAAGATTCAAAGAGAGTGAGATGCCAGCTCCTTTCATTCAGTCAGTAGCTTCAAACATTTCTGGTATATGAAAAACATGTTTTTCAATGGCAAAAATCAATGAATATTGTAAATGCACAAACAGTAATATCTCCACATTGCACGGTGCAATTCTGAAATTTTTAGCTTTTTCCTGTTAATCCTAGCATGATAAAGAAGATTCAAAGAGAGTGAGATGCCAGCTCCTTTCATTCAGTCAGTAGCTTCAAACATTTCTGGTATATGAAAAACGTTTTTCAATGGCAAAAATCAATGAATATTGTAAATGCACAAACAGTAATATCTCCACATTGCAAGGTGCAATTCTGAAATTTTTTGCTTTTTCCTGCTAATCCTAGCATGATAAAGAAGATTCAAAGAGAGTGAGATGCCAGCTCCTTTCATTCAGTCAGTAGCTTCAAACATTTCTGGTATATGAAAAACATGTTTTTCAATGGCAAAAATCAATGAATATTGTAAATGCACAAACAGTAATATCTCCACATTGCACGGTGCAATTCTGAAATTTTTAGCTTTTTCCTGTTAATCCTAGCATGATAAAGAAGATTCAAAGCGAGTGAGATGCCAGCTCCTTTCATTCAGTCAGTAGCTTCAAACATTTCTGGTATATGAAAAACATGTTTTTCAATGGCAAAAATCAATGAATATTGTAAATGCACAAACAGTAATATCTCCACATTGCAAGGTGCAATTCTGAAATTTTTTGCTTTTTCCTGCTAATCCTAGCATGATAAAGAAGATTCAAAGAGAGTGAGATGCCAGCTCCTTTCATTCAGTCAGTAGCTTCAAACATTTCTGGTATATGAAAAACATGTTTTTCAATGGCAAAAATCAATGAATATTGTAAATGCACAAACAGTAATATCTCCACATTGCACGGTGCAATTCTGAAATTTTTAGCTTTTTCCTGTTAATCCTAGCATGATAAAGAAGATTCAAAGAGAGTGAGATGCCAGCTCCTTTCATTCAGTCAGTAGCTTCAAACATTTCTGGTATATGAAAAACGTTTTTCAATGGCAAAAATCAATGAATATTGTAAATGCACAAACAGTAATATCTCCACATTGCAAGGTGCAATTCTGAAATTTTTTGCTTTTTCCTGCTAATCCTAGCATGATAAAGAAGATTCAAAGAGAGTGAGATGCCAGCTCCTTTCATTCAGTCAGTAGCTTCAAACATTTCTGGTATATGAAAAACATGTTTTTCAATGGCAAAAATCAATGAATATTGTAAATGCACAAACAGTAATATCTCCACATTGCACGGTGCAATTCTGAAATTTTTAGCTTTTTCCTGTTAATCCTAGCATGATAAAGAAGATTCAAAGAGAGTGAGATGCCAGCTCCTTTCATTCAGTCAGTAGCTTCAAACATTTCTGGTATATGAAAAACATGTTTTTCAATGGCAAAAATCAATGAATATTGTAAATGCACAAACAGTAATATCTCCACATTGCAAGGTGCAATTCTGAAATTTTTTGCTTTTTCCTGCTAATCCTAGCATGATAAAGAAGATTCAAAGAGAGTGAGATGCCAGCTCCTTTCATTCAGTCAGTAGCTTCAAACATTTCTGGTATATGAAAAACATGTTTTTCAATGGCAAAAATCAATGAATATTGTAAATGCACAAACAGTAATATCTCCACATTGCAAGGTGCAATTCTGAAATTTTTTGCTTTTTCCTGTTAATCCTAGCATGATAAAGAAGATTCAAAGAGAGTGAGATGCCAGCTCCTTTCATTCAGTCAGTAGCTTCAAACATTTCTGGTATATGAAAAACATGTTTTTCAATGGCAAAAATCAATGAATATTGTAAATGCACAAACAGTAATATCTCCACATTGCAAGGTGCAATTCTGAAATTTTTTGCTTTTTCCTGCTAATCCTAGCATGATAAAGAAGATTCAAAGAGAGTGAGATGCCAGCTCCTTTCATTCAGTCAGTAGCTTCAAACATTTCTGGTATATGAAAAACATGTTTTTCAATGGCAAAAATCAATGAATATTGTAAATGCACAAACAGTAATATCTCCACATTGCACGGTGCAATTCTGAAATTTTTAGCTTTTTCCTGTTAATCCTAGCATGATAAAGAAGATTCAAAGAGAGTGAGATGCCAGCTCCTTTCATTCAGTCAGTAGCTTCAAACATTTCTGGTATATGAAAAACATGTTTTTCAATGGCAAAAATCAATGAATATTGTAAATGCACAAACAGTAATATCTCCACATTGCAAGGTGCAATTCTGAAATTTTTTGCTTTTTCCTGCTAATCCTAGCATGATAAAGAAGATTCAAAGAGAGTGAGATGCCAGCTCCTTTCATTCAGTCAGTAGCTTCAAACATTTCTGGTATATGAAAAACGTTTTTCAATGGCAAAAATCAATGAATATTGTAAATGCACAAACAGTAATATCTCCACATTGCACGGTGCAATTCTGAAATTTTTAGCTTTTTCCTGTTAATCCTAGCATGATAAAGAAGATTCAAAGAGAGTGAGATGCCAGCTCCTTTCATTCAGTCAGTAGCTTCAAACATTTCTGGTATATGAAAAACGTTTTTCAATGGCAAAAATCAATGAATATTGTAAATGCACAAACAGTAATATCTCCACATTGCAAGGTGCAATTCTGAAATTTTTTGCTTTTTCCTGCTAATCCTAGCATGATAAAGAAGATTCAAAGAGAGTGAGATGCCAGCTCCTTTCATTCAGTCAGTAGCTTCAAACATTTCTGGTATATGAAAAACATGTTTTTCAATGGCAAAAATCAATGAATATTGTAAATGCACAAACAGTAATATCTCCACATTGCACGGTGCAATTCTGAAATTTTTAGCTTTTTCCTGTTAATCCTAGCATGATAAAGAAGATTCAAAGAGAGTGAGATGCCAGCTCCTTTCATTCAGTCAGTAGCTTCAAACATTTCTGGTATATGAAAAACATGTTTTTCAATGGCAAAAATCAATGAATATTGTAAATGCACAAACAGTAATATCTCCACATTGCAAGGTGCAATTCTGAAATTTTTTGCTTTTTCCTGCTAATCCTAGCATGATAAAGAAGATTCAAAGAGAGTGAGATGCCAGCTCCTTTCATTCAGTCAGTAGCTTCAAACATTTCTGGTATATGAAAAACATGTTTTTCAATGGCAAAAATCAATGAATATTGTAAATGCACAAACAGTAATATCTCCACATTGCACGGTGCAATTCTGAAATTTTTAGCTTTTTCCTGTTAATCCTAGCATGATAAAGAAGATTCAAAGAGAGTGAGATGCCAGCTCCTTTCATTCAGTCAGTAGCTTCAAACATTTCTGGTATATGAAAAACGTTTTTCAATGGCAAAGATCAATGAATATTGTAAATGCACAAACAGTAATATCTCCACATTGCAAGGTGCAATTCTGAAATTTTTTGCTTTTTCCTGCTAATCCTAGCATGATAAAGAAGATTCAAAGAGAGTGAGATGCCAGCTCCTTTCTTTCAGTCAGTAGCTTCAAACATTTCTGGTATATGAAAAACATGTTTTTCAATGGCAAAAATCAATGAATATTGTAAATGCACAAACAGTAATATCTCCACATTGCACGGTGCAATTCTGAAATTTTTAGCTTTTTCCTGTTAATCCTAGCATGATAAAGAAGATTCAAAGAGAGTGAGATGCCAGCTCCTTTCATTCAGTCAGTAGCTTCAAACATTTCTGGTATATGAAAAACATGTTTTTCAATGGCAAAAATCAATGAATATTGTAAATGCACAAACAGTAATATCTCCACATTGCAAGGTGCAATTCTGAAATTTTTTGCTTTTTCCTGCTAATCCTAGCATGATAAAGAAGATTCAAAGAGATTGAGATGCCAGCTCCTTTCATTCAGTCAGTAGCTTCAAACATTTCTGGTATATGAAAAACATGTTTTTCAATGGCAAAAATCAATGAATATTGTAAATGCACAAACAGTAATATCTCCACATTGCAAGGTGCAATTCTGAAATTTTTTGCTTTTTCCTGTTAATCCTAGCATGATAAAGAAGATTCAAAGAGAGTGAGATGCCAGCTCCTTTCATTCAGTCAGTAGCTTCAAACATTTCTGGTATATGAAAAACATGTTTTTCAATGGCAAAAATCAATGAATATTGTAAATGCACAAACAGTAATATCTCCACATTGCAAGGTGCAATTCTGAAATTTTTTGCTTTTTCCTGCTAATCCTAGCATGATAAAGAAGATTCAAAGAGAGTGAGATGCCAGCTCCTTTCATTCAGTCAGTAGCTTCAAACATTTCTGGTATATGAAAAACATGTTTTTCAATGGCAAAAATCAATGAATATTGTAAATGCACAAACAGTAATATCTCCACATTGCACGGTGCAATTCTGAAATTTTTAGCTTTTTCCTGTTAATCCTAGCATGATAAAGAAGATTCAAAGAGAGTGAGATGCCAGCTCCTTTCATTCAGTCAGTAGCTTCAAACATTTCTGGTATATGAAAAACATGTTTTTCAATGGCAAAAATCAATGAATATTGTAAATGCACAAACAGTAATATCTCCACATTGCACGGTGCAATTCTGAAATTTTTAGCTTTTTCCTGTTAATCCTAGCATGATAAAGAAGATTCAAAGAGAGTGAGATGCCAGCTCCTTTCATTCAGTCAGTAGCTTCAAACATTTCTGGTATATGAAAAACATGTTTTTCAATGGCAAAAATCAATGAATATTGTAAATGCACAAACAGTAATATCTCCACATTGCAAGGTGCAATTCTGAAATTTTTTGCTTTTTCCTGCTAATCCTAGCATGATAAAGATTCAAAGAGAGTGAGATGCCAGCTCCTTTCATTCAGTCAGTAGCTTCAAACATTTCTGGTATATGAAAAACATGTTTTTCAATGGCAAAAATCAATGAATATTGTAAATGCACAAACAGTAATATCTCCACATTGCAAGGTGCAATTCTGAAATTTTTTGCTTTTTCCTGCTAATCCTAGCATGATAAAGAAGATTCAAAGAGAGTGAGATGCCAGCTCCTTTCATTCAGTCAGTAGCTTCAAACATTTCTGGTATATGAAAAACATGTTTTTCAATGGCAAAAATCAATGAATATTGTAAATGCACAAACAGTAATATCTCCACATTGCACGGTGCAATTCTGAAATTTTTAGCTTTTTCCTGTGAATCCTAGCATGATAAAGAAGATTCAAAGAGAGTGAGATGCCAGCTCCTTTCATTCAGTCAGTAGCTTCAAACATTTCTGGTATATGAAAAACATGTTTTTCAATGGCAAAAATCAATGAATATTGTAAATGCACAAACAGTAATATCTCCACATTGCACGGTGCAATTCTGAAATTTTTAGCTTTTTCTTGTTAATCCTAGCATGATAAAGAAGATTCAAAGAGAGTGAGATGCCAGCTCCTTTCATTCAGTCAGTAGCTTCAAACATTTCTGGTATATGAAAAACATGTTTTTCAATGGCAAAAATCAATGAATATTGTAAATGCACAAACAGTAATATCTCCACATTGCAAGGTGCAATTCTGAAATTTTTTGCTTTTTCCTGCTAATCCTAGCATGATAAAGAAGATTCAAAGAGAGTGAGATGCCAGCTCCTTTCATTCAGTCAGTAGCTTCAAACATTTCTGGTATATGAAAAACATGTTTTTCAATGGCAAAAATCAATGAATATTGTAAATGCACAAACAGTAATATCTCCACATTGCACGGTGCAATTCTGAAATTTTTAGCTTTTTCCTGTTAATCCTAGCATGATAAAGAAGATTCAAAGAGAGTGAGATGCCAGCTCCTTTCATTCAGTCAGTAGCTTCAAACATTTCTGGTATATGAAAAACATGTTTTTCAATGGCAAAAATCAATGAATATTGTAAATGCACAAACAGTAATATCTCCACATTGCAAGGTGCAATTCTGAAATTTTTTGCTTTTTCCTGTTAATCCTAGCATGATAAAGAAGATTCAAAGAGAGTGAGATGCCAGCTCCTTTCATTCAGTCAGTAGCTTCAAACATTTCTGGTATATGAAAAACATGTTTTTCAATGGCAAAAATCAATGAATATTGTAAATGCACAAACAGTAATATCTCCACATTGCAAGGTGCAATTCTGAAATTTTTTGCTTTTTCCTGCTAATCCTAGCATGATAAAGAAGATTCAAAGAGAGTGAGATGCCAGCTCCTTTCATTCAGTCAGTAGCTTCAAACATTTCTGGTATATGAAAAACATGTTTTTCAATGGCAAAAATCAATGAATATTGTAAATGCACAAACAGTAATATCTCCACATTGCACGGTGCAATTCTGAAATTTTTAGCTTTTTCCTGTTAATCCTAGCATGATAAAGAAGATTCAAAGAGAGTGAGATGCCAGCTCCTTTCATTCAGTCAGTAGCTTCAAACATTTCTGGTATATGAAAAACGTTTTTCAATGGCAAAAATCAATGAATATTGTAAATGCACAAACAGTAATATCTCCACATTGCAAGGTGCAATTCTGAAATTTTTTGCTTTTTCCTGCTAATCCTAGCATGATAAAGAAGATTCAAAGAGAGTGAGATGCCAGCTCCTTTCATTCAGTCAGTAGCTTCAAACATTTCTGGTATATGAAAAACATGTTTTTCAATGGCAAAAATCAATGAATATTGTAAATGCACAAACAGTAATATCTCTACATTGCACGGTGCAATTCTGAAATTTTTAGCTTTTTCCTGTGAATCCTAGCATGATAAAGAAGATTCAAAGAGAGTGAGATGCCAGCTCCTTTCATTCAGTCAGTAGCTTCAAACATTTCTGGTATATGAAAAACATGTTTTTCAATGGCAAAAATCAATGAATATTGTAAATGCACAAACAGTAATATCTCCACATTGCAAGGTGCAATTCTGAAATTTTTTGCTTTTTCCTGCTAATCCTAGCATGATAAAGAAGATTCAAAGAGAGTGAGATGCCAGCTCCTTTCATTCAGTCAGTAGCTTCAAACATTTCTGGTATATGAAAAACATGTTTTTCAATGGCAAAAATCAATGAATATTGTAAATGCACAAACAGTAATATCTCCACATTGCAAGGTGCAATTCTGAAATTTTTTGCTTTTTCCTGTTAATCCTAGCATGATAAAGAAGATTCAAAGAGAGTGAGATGCCAGCTCCTTTCATTCAGTCAGTAGCTTCAAACATTTCTGGTATATGAAAAACATGTTTTTCAATGGCAAAAATCAATGAATATTGTAAATGCACAAACAGTAATAATTCCACATTGCAAGGTGCAATTCTGAAATTTTTTGCTTTTTCCTGCTAATCCTAGCATGATAAAGAAGATTCAAAGAGAGTGAGATGCCAGCTCCTTTCATTCAGTCAGTAGCTTCAAACATTTCTGGTATATGAAAAACATGTTTTTCAATGGCAAAAATCAATGAATGTTGTAAATGCACAAACAGTAATATCTCCACATTGCACGGTGCAATTCTGAAATTTTTAGCTTTTTCCTGTTAATCCTAGCATGATAAAGAAGATTCAAAGAGAGTGAGATGCCAGCTCCTTTCATTCAGTCAGTAGCTTCAAACATTTCTGGTATATGAAAAACATGTTTTTCAATGGCAAAAATCAATGAATATTGTAAATGCACAAACAGTAATATCTCCACATTGCAAGGTGCAATTCTGAAATTTTTTGCTTTTTCCTGCTAATCCTAGCATGATAAAGAAGATTCAAAGAGAGTGAGATGCCAGCTCCTTTCATTCAGTCAGTAGCTTCAAACATTTCTGGTATATGAAAAACATGTTTTTCAATGGCAAAAATCAATGAATATTGTAAATGCACAAACAGTAATATCTCCACATTGCAAGGTGCAATTCTGAAATTTTTTGCTTTTTCCTGTTAATCCTAGCATGATAAAGAAGATTCAAAGAGAGTGAGATGCCAGCTCCTTTCATTCAGTCAGTAGCTTCAAACATTTCTGGTATATGAAAAACATGTTTTTCAATGGCAAAAATCAATGAATATTGTAAATGCACAAACAGTAATATCTCCACATTGCAAGGTGCAATTCTGAAATTTTTTGCTTTTTCCTGCTAATCCTAGCATGATAAAGAAGATTCAAAGAGAGTGAGATGCCAGCTCCTTTCATTCAGTCAGTAGCTTCAAACATTTCTGGTATATGAAAAACATGTTTTTCAATGGCAAAAATCAATGAATATTGTAAATGCACAAACAGTAATATCTCCACATTGCACGGTGCAATTCTGAAATTTTTAGCTTTTTCCTGTTAATCCTAGCATGATAAAGAAGATTCAAAGAGAGTGAGATGCCAGCTCCTTTCATTCAGTCAGTAGCTTCAAACATTTCTGGTATATGAAAAACATGTTTTTCAATGGCAAAAATCAATGAATATTGTAAATGCACAAACAGTAATATCTCCACATTGCAAGGTGCAATTCTGAAATTTTTTGCTTTTTCCTGCTAATCCTAGCATGATAAAGAAGATTCAAAGAGAGTGAGATGCCAGCTCCTTTCATTCAGTCAGTAGCTTCAAACATTTCTGGTATATGAAAAACATGTTTTTCAATGGCAAAAATCAATGAATATTGTAAATGCACAAACAGTAATATCTCCACATTGCACGGTGCAATTCTGAAATTTTTAGCTTTTTCCTGTTAATCCTAGCATGATAAAGAAGATTCAAAGAGAGTGAGATGCCAGCTCCTTTCATTCAGTCAGTAGCTTCAAACATTTCTGGTATATGAAAAACATGTTTTTCAATGGCAAAAATCAATGAATATTGTAAATGCACAAACAGTAATATCTCCACATTGCAAGGTGCAATTCTGAAATTTTTTGCTTTTTCCTGTTAATCCTAGCATGATAAAGAAGATTCAAAGAGAGTGAGATGCCAGCTCCTTTCATTCAGTCAGTAGCTTCAAACATTTCTGGTATATGAAAAACATGTTTTTCAATGGCAAAAATCAATGAATATTGTAAATGCACAAACAGTAATATCTCCACATTGCAAGGTGCAATTCTGAAATTTTTTGCTTTTTCCTGCTAATCCTAGCATGATAAAGAAGATTCAAAGAGAGTGAGATGCCAGCTCCTTTCATTCAGTCAGTAGCTTCAAACATTTCTGGTATATGAAAAACATGTTTTTCAATGGCAAAAATCAATGAATATTGTAAATGCACAAACAGTAATATCTCCACATTGCACGGTGCAATTCTGAAATTTTTAGCTTTTTCCTGTTAATCCTAGCATGATAAAGAAGATTCAAAGAGAGTGAGATGCCAGCTCCTTTCATTCAGTCAGTAGCTTCAAACATTTCTGGTATATGAAAAACATGTTTTTCAATGGCAAAAATCAATGAATATTGTAAATGCACAAACAGTAATATCTCCACATTGCAAGGTGCAATTCTGAAATTTTTTGCTTTTTCCTGCTAATCCTAGCATGATAAAGAAGATTCAAAGAGAGTGAGATGCCAGCTCCTTTCATTCAGTCAGTAGCTTCAAACATTTCTGGTATATGAAAAACATGTTTTTCAATGGCAAAAATCAATGAATATTGTAAATGCACAAACAGTAATATCTCCACATTGCACGGTGCAATTCTGAAATTTTTAGCTTTTTCCTGTTAATCCTAGCATGATAAAGAAGATTCAAAGAGAGTGAGATGCCAGCTCCTTTCATTCAGTCAGTAGCTTCAAACATTTCTGGTATATGAAAAACATGTTTTTCAATGGCAAAAATCAATGAATATTGTAAATGCACAAACAGTAATATCTCCACATTGCAAGGTGCAATTCTGAAATTTTTTGCTTTTTCCTGTTAATCCTAGCATGATAAAGAAGATTCAAAGAGAGTGAGATGCCAGCTCCTTTCATTCAGTCAGTAGCTTCAAACATTTCTGGTATATGAAAAACATGTTTTTCAATGGCAAAAATCAATGAATATTGTAAATGCACAAACAGTAATATCTCCACATTGCACGGTGCAATTCTGAAATTTTTAGCTTTTTCCTGTGAATCCTAGCATGATAAAGAAGATTCAAAGAGAGTGAGATGCCAGCTCCTTTCATTCAGTCAGTAGCTTCAAACATTTCTGGTATATGAAAAACATGTTTTTCAATGGCAAAAATCAATGAATATTGTAAATGCACAAACAGTAATATCTCCACATTGCACGGTGCAATTCTGAAATTTTTTGCTTTTTCTTGTTAATCCTAGCATGATAAAGAAGATTCAAAGAGAGTGAGATGCCAGCTCCTTTCATTCAGTCAGTAGCTTCAAACATTTCTGGTATATGAAAAACATGTTTTTCAATGGCAAAAATCAATGAATATTGTAAATGCACAAACAGTAATATCTCCACATTGCAAGGTGCAATTCTGAAATTTTTTGCTTTTTCCTGCTAATCCTAGCATGATAAAGAAGATTCAAAGAGAGTGAGATGCCAGCTCCTTTCATTCAGTCAGTAGCTTCAAACATTTCTGGTATATGAAAAACATGTTTTTCAATGGCAAAAATCAATGAATATTGTAAATGCACAAACAGTAATATCTCCACATTGCACGGTGCAATTCTGAAATTTTTAGCTTTTTCCTGTTAATCCTAGCATGATAAAGAAGATTCAAAGAGAGTGAGATGCCAGCTCCTTTCATTCAGTCAGTAGCTTCAAACATTTCTGGTATATGAAAAACATGTTTTTCAATGGCAAAAATCAATGAATATTGTAAATGCACAAACAGTAATATCTCCACATTGCAAGGTGCAATTCTGAAATTTTTTGCTTTTTCCTGCTAATCCTAGCATGATAAAGAAGATTCAAAGAGAGTGAGATGCCAGCTCCTTTCATTCAGTCAGTAGCTTCAAACATTTCTGGTATATGAAAAACATGTTTTTCAATGGCAAAAATCAATGAATATTGTAAATGCACAAACAGTAATATCTCCACATTGCACGGTGCAATTCTGAAATTTTTAGCTTTTTCCTGTTAATCCTAGCATGATAAAGAAGATTCAAAGAGAGTGAGATGCCAGCTCCTTTCATTCAGTCAGTAGCTTCAAACATTTCTGGTATATGAAAAACGTTTTTCAATGGCAAAAATCAATGAATATTGTAAATGCACAAACAGTAATATCTCCACATTGCAAGGTGCAATTCTGAAATTTTTTGCTTTTTCCTGCTAATCCTAGCATGATAAAGAAGATTCAAAGAGATTGAGATGCCAGCTCCTTTCATTCAGTCAGTAGCTTCAAACATTTCTGGTATATGAAAAACATGTTTTTCAATGGCAAAAATCAATGAATATTGTAAATGCACAAACAGTAATATCTCCACATTGCAAGGTGCAATTCTGAAATTTTTTGCTTTTTCCTGTTAATCCTAGCATGATAAAGAAGATTCAAAGAGAGTGAGATGCCAGCTCCTTTCATTCAGTCAGTAGCTTCAAACATTTCTGGTATATGAAAAACATGTTTTTCAATGGCAAAAATCAATGAATATTGTAAATGCACAAACAGTAATATCTCCACATTGCAAGGTGCAATTCTGAAATTTTTTGCTTTTTCCTGCTAATCCTAGCATGATAAAGAAGATTCAAAGAGAGTGAGATGCCAGCTCCTTTCATTCAGTCAGTAGCTTCAAACATTTCTGGTATATGAAAAACATGTTTTTCAATGGCAAAAATCAATGAATATTGTAAATGCACAAACAGTAATATCTCCACATTGCACGGTGCAATTCTGAAATTTTTAGCTTTTTCCTGTTAATCCTAGCATGATAAAGAAGATTCAAAGAGAGTGAGATGCCAGCTCCTTTCATTCAGTCAGTAGCTTCAAACATTTCTGGTATATGAAAAACATGTTTTTCAATGGCAAAAATCAATGAATATTGTAAATGCACAAACAGTAATATCTCCACATTGCACGGTGCAATTCTGAAATTTTTAGCTTTTTCCTGTTAATCCTAGCATGATAAAGAAGATTCAAAGAGAGTGAGATGCCAGCTCCTTTCATTCAGTCAGTAGCTTCAAACATTTCTGGTATATGAAAAACATGTTTTTCAATGGCAAAAATCAATGAATATTGTAAATGCACAAACAGTAATATCTCCACATTGCAAGGTGCAATTCTGAAATTTTTTGCTTTTTCCTGCTAATCCTAGCATGATAAAGATTCAAAGAGAGTGAGATGCCAGCTCCTTTCATTCAGTCAGTAGCTTCAAACATTTCTGGTATATGAAAAACATGTTTTTCAATGGCAAAAATCAATGAATATTGTAAATGCACAAACAGTAATATCTCCACATTGCAAGGTGCAATTCTGAAATTTTTTGCTTTTTCCTGCTAATCCTAGCATGATAAAGAAGATTCAAAGAGAGTGAGATGCCAGCTCCTTTCATTCAGTCAGTAGCTTCAAACATTTCTGGTATATGAAAAACATGTTTTTCAATGGCAAAAATCAATGAATATTGTAAATGCACAAACAGTAATATCTCCACATTGCACGGTGCAATTCTGAAATTTTTAGCTTTTTCCTGTGAATCCTAGCATGATAAAGAAGATTCAAAGAGAGTGAGATGCCAGCTCCTTTCATTCAGTCAGTAGCTTCAAACATTTCTGGTATATGAAAAACATGTTTTTCAATGGCAAAAATCAATGAATATTGTAAATGCACAAACAGTAATATCTCCACATTGCAAGGTGCAATTCTGAAATTTTTTGCTTTTTCCTGCTAATCCTAGCATGATAAAGAAGATTCAAAGAGAGTGAGATGCCAGCTCCTTTCATTCAGTCAGTAGCTTCAAACATTTCTGGTATATGAAAAACATGTTTTTCAATGGCAAAAATCAATGAATATTGTAAATGCACAAACAGTAATATCTCCACATTGCAAGGTGCAATTCTGAAATTTTTTGCTTTTTCCTGTTAATCCTAGCATGATAAAGAAGATTCAAAGAGAGTGAGATGCCAGCTCCTTTCATTCAGTCAGTAGCTTCAAACATTTCTGGTATATGAAAAACATGTTTTTCAATGGCAAAAATCAATGAATATTGTAAATGCACAAACAGTAATATCTCCACATTGCAAGGTGCAATTCTGAAATTTTTTGCTTTTTCCTGCTAATCCTAGCATGATAAAGAAGATTCAAAGAGAGTGAGATGCCAGCTCCTTTCATTCAGTCAGTAGCTTCAAACATTTCTGGTATATGAAAAACATGTTTTTCAATGGCAAAAATCAATGAATATTGTAAATGCACAAACAGTAATATCTCCACATTGCACGGTGCAATTCTGAAATTTTTAGCTTTTTCCTGTTAATCCTAGCATGATAAAGAAGATTCAAAGAGAGTGAGATGCCAGCTCCTTTCATTCAGTCAGTAGCTTCAAACATTTCTGGTATATGAAAAACATGTTTTTCAATGGCAAAAATCAATGAATATTGTAAATGCACAAACAGTAATATCTCCACATTGCAAGGTGCAATTCTGAAATTTTTTGCTTTTTCCTGCTAATCCTAGCATGATAAAGAAGATTCAAAGAGAGTGAGATGCCAGCTCCTTTCATTCAGTCAGTAGCTTCAAACATTTCTGGTATATGAAAAACATGTTTTTCAATGGCAAAAATCAATGAATATTGTAAATGCACAAACAGTAATATCTCCACATTGCACGGTGCAATTCTGAAATTTTTAGCTTTTTCCTGTTAATCCTAGCATGATAAAGAAGATTCAAAGAGAGTGAGATGCCAGCTCCTTTCATTCAGTCAGTAGCTTCAAACATTTCTGGTATATGAAAAACATGTTTTTCAATGGCAAAAATCAATGAATATTGTAAATGCACAAACAGTAATATCTCCACATTGCAAGGTGCAATTCTGAAATTTTTTGCTTTTTCCTGTTAATCCTAGCATGATAAAGAAGATTCAAAGAGAGTGAGATGCCAGCTCCTTTCATTCAGTCAGTAGCTTCAAACATTTCTGGTATATGAAAAACATGTTTTTCAATGGCAAAAATCAATGAATATTGTAAATGCACAAACAGTAATAATTCCACATTGCAAGGTGCAATTCTGAAATTTTTTGCTTTTTCCTGCTAATCCTAGCATGATAAAGAAGATTCAAAGAGAGTGAGATGCCAGCTCCTTTCATTCAGTCAGTAGCTTCAAACATTTCTGGTATATGAAAAACATGTTTTTCAATGGCAAAAATCAATGAATGTTGTAAATGCACAAACAGTAATATCTCCACATTGCACGGTGCAATTCTGAAATTTTTAGCTTTTTCCTGTTAATCCTAGCATGATAAAGAAGATTCAAAGAGAGTGAGATGCCAGCTCCTTTCATTCAGTCAGTAGCTTCAAACATTTCTGGTATATGAAAAACATGTTTTTCAATGGCAAAAATCAATGAATATTGTAAATGCACAAACAGTAATATCTCCACATTGCAAGGTGCAATTCTGAAATTTTTTGCTTTTTCCTGCTAATCCTAGCATGATAAAGAAGATTCAAAGAGAGTGAGATGCCAGCTCCTTTCATTCAGTCAGTAGCTTCAAACATTTCTGGTATATGAAAAACATGTTTTTCAATGGCAAAAATCAATGAATATTGTAAATGCACAAACAGTAATATCTCCACATTGCACGGTGCAATTCTGAAATTTTTAGCTTTTTCCTGTTAATCCTAGCATGATAAAGAAGATTCAAAGAGAGTGAGATGCCAGCTCCTTTCATTCAGTCAGTAGCTTCAAACATTTCTGGTATATGAAAAACATGTTTTTCAATGGCAAAAATCAATGAATATTGTAAATGCACAAACAGTAATATCTCCACATTGCAAGGTGCAATTCTGAAATTTTTTGCTTTTTCCTGCTAATCCTAGCATGATAAAGAAGATTCAAAGAGAGTGAGATGCCAGCTCCTTTCATT